>NC_085863.1:46893807-46898807 GCF_034702125.1 Engraulis encrasicolus
CATACTCAACTGTTTCATGAATTGCTTTTGTGCCAGGTAATCTTTGACCCTGATTATACAGTAATCTTTTACCGAAAGTTGAATGCTCACTGAATTGGGATTGGTAAATGCACTTCAAAAGGGTTTCTATTACAATATGTGATTGTTTAGCAAATAAATTAGAATATGTGATTGTTTAGCAAATGAATATACTCTATTGTACTTACATAGTGCTCCAGTTACAGCGTACATTTCCAGCTTTCCATCTTCAATCCACCTGGCGTTTGCAGTGTACTGCCTACAAGCTCTTCTTTTGCATCATCAACAGATAGTAGACCAGGTGGGCCAGGCCAATTAATTGCTTGCTTTCAAAAAACGACCCTGCTGGTCTAGGAGTGCGTGCGCGCGTGCGTGCGCGTGTGTGCATGTGAGCATGCCTCCGTCCGTGTGTGGTCTTTCAGCGTGGCGTTATTATGCACATTGTTATGCACACTGCTGAGAGAAAGCTGTCATATTCCGCCCCGGACTAATCTGAATACCCCCAGAGAGATTGGATCTGGAATACATATTGAGGGCGCTGACTCCTATTTAAAGGCAGCAAGTAATCAATGGACCACAAAGACCTCATGCTAATACCGGTGGTGCGTCGGTTGGTAAACAAAAATGTAAACACTTCACATATGGCGACTCCACGTGCGGGCTCTTTGAGGCGTTCAGAACATTTAGAAATGTGCGAGGGCTCATTGCGCTAACATTTATTATGTTAGAATAATGGACAATTCTGCTGATAAAGGGTTACATTAAATTAGAAGGGACATTTTTCTACTCTGTCCTAATTAAGCCATTAAAACAAGTGCAGGGCGAGAGAGCGGTTCATCCTATTTAAATTTCTGCCTATTTAGCACAGAGGTTAGATTCTGAGATTAAGCACTTTTTAGAAAGGGGTGATTAAGAAGAAGTGTTACAGAGGTTCACAGGAGCAGACATACGACATATAAAAACCAGCATCTATTTACAGACAGTTATGATGGAATATTATTGGAGGGGTTAGTGGGGGGTTATGTTTAATTATTACACCTCAGTCTCTGACAGGATGCAGTTCTAGGTGGGGCTAAAGCAAGGCAACAGACGCTCAGTTGAGATTTTGTGGTCGTTAGTATCAACTTGGCCTATCCGCCATTTTGTTTTTAAAACCATTCTTGTACTATCTACTATGTACATAATCTAAACAAATTATACTAATGTTATACGGAAGTGTGCCAATTAGTGAGCGTCATTATGAACTGCACATCTCTCAGAGACTTTGTGAAGAAGTTATATTTGTTAATCAATTAATTGTTTTTACCTTTGTCGAGTAGCCACTCGTCAACTACCCGACCAAGCCTGTATGGGATTCTTTGTCTAGCAATAGCCAGCCGTTCATTATCATAGTTCCCTTCAAAGAATTTAGAGAGACAGATAGGAGGTTAACATCAAGAAGTTCAAGGGACACAAGGAGAAAGACATGGCATCAAATCTAGCATGTTTAGCAATTCTGAATTAGCCTTCTGGTTAATGCGCCAAAGTTAGGGTTATTTTTTTTATGGCGGGTTAGATTTCAGAACTACTAGCATACTCTAGTTAGAATCGTGTTTATTTATATTTATGGGAGAAATATTTAGTAGGTTTTAGTCATCATAGATAATATGTGATATTCGAAATACAATAACGCGCCTGTAAATTTGCTTAGAAGAAAGAGAATGAGGCAATAAGGCACCACAGCATTGCATGCAGTTCTAACAATAGAACACATAATCAGTTGCATTTAACTATGAACATAAGACAGATAGTCAAACACTTTCAAATTCAGACACATAAATCTCATAAAACAGATTTCAGGAAGACATTTTCTGAACCATGCTTGCAAAATGTCAAGCAAAATGAGGAAATACATTATGACTAGATGGCTTTCCTGCAGTGTGTTAGGATTTCGATATTGAAAATTTTGGATGCAGTAACACCATGGCAAACTAATGCCAGCCAGAAACAACAAGAGAATCATTTCTTTTACACAGCACAGGTGACATTTCCCAGGTAAAAACAAAGACGATCCTGCATAGGAGAAGCAAACAGAAAGAAAGTGACTGAGTGCCTGGCTCTTCTCTCGGATTTTATTATGAAAATCTCTCTCCCGCACTCATGTCTCAGCCTACTCTACATAACTGACATTCTCCACAGCAGTAGCAACTCTGAATAACAATGCATCTCATCACCCAACATTAAAAAAGAAAAAAAGAACAAAGGCCCTGGAACAAAGAAAGGAGAGAGATGACATTGTGGTACCAGTCAGCACAAGTAATGGGTACATCTAAGTTTTTTGTTTACAGATGGAGTTTTAACCTGAAATACCTTCCTGGGCAATCTCGAAGCCCTTAATACAAATGGCTGACATTTGCAGTCGAATGAATGCAATTTGGTAACTGCCACCTAGAGTCTAATTTCTGTCCGTGATTATTCAAGCAGAAGAAGAGAGGGTCCTCAAAGAAGTTCTTTTTTTCCCCCACGACAGCACACAGAGCCATCACAATTAGTAAAATGTTCATGTAGGCTTGAATTGCACCGCAGTGCACTAAATTCACAAATAAAATCCATAGGTGGCAAAGGGACTGTATTATGTACTTATGTTGTTTATTTCCACAACACCTATCCCCTATGAGTCAGACTCCTTTAACGGTTTGGTAGTCACGCTGTTCTACAACACAACACAACAACCCACCAGCTGATGACAAAATGGCTCTTCACTTCCCGGTTGAATAATCCAAAACTGTGTAGACATCCAGAAAGAAAAAAAACAGGACAAACATTCAGCGTTTAGACGTGAAACCAAAATGGGTGGGTATTTGGCTATCTAACTGGCAGGTGCAGGCATCGTGACATTAGTCAATGGCATTTGAGCGAGCAATTCCGGCAAAGTGGACAGAGTTGGAGGATTAGTGGGGAGGGCATTAAGGACTACTCAGGTGGAAAATTGCATTACACAGCGGCTGGACCTGGCTGGCAATAAAACTAGCACCTGAGAGCTGAGAATATACGTATAAGATGTTGGGTGTTAACATTCGGGGAAACATCAGTTAGTTATTGAGTTTTGGTAAGTAATCTCAACTCAGATAAATCTGAATCTTAAGCCAACAGCGGCGATGACCACTGGAAACGAGTCATTGCACACAGGCCTCAGATTGAGCCATACTACAGTATATACACTCCAAATCTATATCACTTCCACGACAACCAACTGTCAAAGTGAATCTAAAACACAAACTCAGTTATAAAACAACTGAATAACGCTCATTTGCCTTTGTAGGGCCTCATGTTCCAATTTTGACGCTCAGTACACAAGTCCATTGATTTTTTTCCCTCCTTGAATCCAGCACTGTATCGTCAGCTTGACCAAATCTGACAAGCCTTATCCTTCTGAGTTTGTGAACTGTAGTTCAACCAAACCCTTTTGTAGATGTTCCCTCTTTACAATTTAAATACAAGCCCACACCATGGCGTGGCTGTAGGTCTGCATGTCTCGCACAGTAAAAGGACAATTATTGTAATTAGTGGTAATGAGGTAATCAGCAAGATGAAGCAAAGTGATCATTACCATGGCTCTAAAACATATAATCACCTTCAGCCATTCTCAGTCCTTTTCACAGGCAGGCGGACAGACTGGTTGGTTAGGTAGCTTTGTGCTATTTCTTTCCTGAGCCATTTCTCCTCGTTTTAGGCACCATCCCTATTTTGGTGTCATCATCTGGCAAGTTGCCTTGGACTCGAATGAGACTCAAGAATCACACCTTCCTAATCCTGTTTTAAAAAGCTCTAATGTGTGACAACAGCACCAGCATCACCATCCTCAAAATAGCACATTTAGTGGAAAAAAATATAGACAGCTCAGCCAAGTGAGTAAATGAAGAACCAACAGCAATTCCTTCCTAACCAACATTCATGGCACACAGATCTCATTGGTTCTTGACTATGTACTATATGATACCTGCATAGTAATTGTGAGCCATTGAAAGTAAAGGGAAAAACTGTAGGGCTTTTTAAGACAATGTCATCCGTCTCAACATGTGAAGCCCAGCAGCTACCACTCACACGGCATAGTATGTAATTGTGGGCTCACTGTAATACTGCAGTGTGACAGTATTAGTCAGAAGTAAATTCGTTATGTGTGTTGTTGACTCATACAAAAAAATCCAGCTCAAGCCTATTTAGGGTTTGTCGTATTGGGCTTGTGGTTCTAACGAGAGCTGGGATCCACACACAGTAAGCTAGTGGGCCTAGCGGGATAGAAATGACACACTGCAGGAGGGGTAGCTATTTAGCTAGACAGAACAGAAAATGTCTTCCCGTTTGGCTGCAGCTAAGTGTAAAAAACCATTCCCAGATTGCAGATTGCAGAGAGAGAGAGATAGAGAGAGAGAAAAAGATAGCGGGTGAGAGAGAAAGTCTCGTTCCTCAACTGTGCTAAGGAGGGAGGCAGGCTAAACGAATAAACGAAAAGACACATGCAGTGTCTCCAAAAAGAGATAGTTTTGAAGGTAATGTTATCAGATTTACACAGAAACCCAATGTCATTATGCATTTTTAATAAAGCCAGCGCTGTCTCTGTGTTATTGCACTAAGAAACTGCAGTGAAATGGAGACGGAGCTGTGGTTGAAGCGCTCGGGGGGATCCGGTGGCAACACGTCCCCCGCTGGAGGGAGAGTCATGTATCCGCCAGACTCTGGCTCCTTATTCTCCTCCTCCTTCTCCTTCTCCTACTCCTCCTTTTCACCCGTCTGCCTTAAAACCCTTAAAGGTCTTTTTTTAAAACAAGTGCGGAATAGTATGCGCCACATCTCTCTGCCTCTGTGAGGCTGCGGGAGAGGGAGTCGAGGCGAGGCGAGCCAACTTGGGGGCGACTGTGTCAATTTCTGATGATTATTAGATTGTTCATGCTGCGGTTATCTTTGCTCTCCATACGGCGACTCCCATGACGCTGGGCATAGTT
>NC_085863.1:46908807-46951307 GCF_034702125.1 Engraulis encrasicolus
GGGTTGAAGGAGCACAACCAGTTCAGCGGCAAGGAATCAGGTGCTGGGTGGAGATGTGGAGTGGTGCATCATGGGAAGGCAGTGTTGACGGTGGCTGGATTGGCCATGGGACATACAGGGGCATTAGTCTGGTGAACTGTGTGATGAATTTAGGCTGGTCCTCTCCTCAATGTGGTGGTATCAGTCTTCATGCCGCAACAGCAAACCTCTCTAAGTCAGATTTAAATATTCATTTTGGCTGTTGTGGTTAAAATAACTTGTAATAGATAACTAAAAATGTTGTCACAGGCTTTATTGTCTCTTTCAGTGCCTGGCAGACCGGTCTTGGCAATGAAAATGAAATGCCTGGCCTGATTTTTTGTTCCAGTGCAGCCCTGGTGTTGGTGGTGAGGGGGAGTTAGGGTGCCTTTGGATGTTGTAAGTTTATCGCTGACAGGGCCGTTGGCAGCTTTTGTCAGGCCTGAGACAAAGTCATCTGAATCTCACCTCAATACATTCAATTTAATGGGGACTCAATTGTGTGGCCCCACTCTCCCTGGGCCTGCGGCAACTGACCCCTTTGCTTCCCACTGTCGGTGGACCTGCTTGTAATGTTGTAAGTTTATCGCCAGCTCGAGTGACACCGCCGTCATATTTGGAGAAAATGTTCATGGCGTCGTTGGTTTTTTTTTGGCGGTCTGTCGTCTGTCATGTGGACTTGCCGAGGGGATAATAGTAATGCACTATAACAATGTTGAAAGATTTATTTCCAGCTTGCCAACGAGCCACGAACACTACTAGCATGCCGCCTCCACTGGGAAATGGCTCCACAGCCAAACACGTCCTGACTTTCTTGAGGGCCACACCGCTAAACCACATTTTGAAAATCTTCAAGAATACAGAAGGTGTATTAATGCCCCTTTCATGTTTTTCTTGCTCTTGTTCAATGTTTGTATTTGTATTTGTTTTTGTGCGTGTGTGTGTGTGTGCTTGTTATACCAACCCAGTCAGGGTGTTTTCTGTTTCATCATCTCAAAGCAAAGCCTTTGTAAGCACATTTATCGCAACAGCAAGCATATTACTCTTGCCATCTAAGACGAAGCCCTCAAAAACCTGCACCGAAAAAAAGATTTCTCCATAATCCATATTTAATGTCTATCGCCATACACAAAGCAGAGATTGTGCGATACCAACAATTTTTGAGTAAGTACTTTATCAGCGCAGGGCTATGGGGAAAGGACAGACACTCTGCTATTTAGCATTCAGAGGCTGCATCGCCCTCATATATATTCACCTGTTTTGAAACCTGAAGGTCACAGACACTGTTTCAGTTGAAAATGACTATCAAACTAGCATACTTAGTGCACAGCAAAACCTCTCTCTATTGACACATCATCAGGTGAATAATCAGCCGCTTTTGGAATCTCCATTTGCATTCTTTTCACTGACTGGTAACAGCTGGTTTTGTGTTGAAATATATATCAGCATAACATATAACAATATAACGACAACAATAGTAATAATTGATAATAATAAAAATATAAACAATGAAAAAATGAATAATTCAGTACCCCGACTTCCCACCACCATACTTTTGGGAGATGCCCTGGACTCCAATTACTGCTTTTACAGCTTCAAAACGAATATAACAGTGTAATAATAAATTGAAATATAATAATAATGAATAATAATAATAATAATAATTAAAAAAAAAACAATGAAAACAAATCGCTGCAGCCTCCACCCCTTTACTTGCCATACTTTTGGGAGACGCCCGGCCCTCCCAATTAATCCTTTTTCGCAGCATCCAAAAAGCCTAGTCCTGTGACTAATCTGGCCTGGGGGCGAATCACTGGCAGTGCATTCAGAATGCGGATCTGCTGCGGGGCAAACAGGATGCTGCCACTGCGCTGCAACTCACAGCAGCACGACACACAACACAACACAACTGTCTGCTTTTCACAACGCCTGAGAGCTCCCCAGTGCGCCCAGTGCAAAGTCCAAATCTCATTACTTTTCCTTTCTCAGCCAAGACTAGAGGTTTACATAAGGGAGGAAAAAGAAAAAAAGAAGCCGTGTGTGTTTGTGGACATATACCAGCTACAGTCCACAAATGTATTTTTAGACAGTGTGGTTTGCCTTAACTAGCACATTTATTGTAGGTGCACTGCAGACACAGTTGCAAGCATGTGCGCGCACACAAACAAACACACACACACACACACACACACACACACACACACACACACACACACACACACACACACACACAGACACACAGACACACAGACACACAAACGCACACACACACACACACACACACACACACACACACACACACACACACACACACACACACACACACACACACACACACACACACACACACACACACACACACACACACACACGGGGGGGAGAAAGCCCATGTATGTACTGTACTAAAGCCTTTAAAATCGTCCTCACAGAGGAATAGATTCACTAATGTAAACGGTTACACCAGGACTTTATACCATTCAAAAAATAACAATAGAAATGCTACCCCCCTATTTTGCTCGCCTTCCCTGACAGGATCTGAAAATTGAATGTGCTGAATTATGGTGTGCCAGCAGCCAGCCCACAGCTACTGGGGAACAGTGTGAAATGCATTTGGGCTTCTCATTGCTGGTGTGTGTGTGTGTGTGTGTGTGTGTGTGTGTGTGTGTGTGTGTGTGTGTGTGTGTGTGTGTGTGTGTGTGTGTGTGTGTGTGTGTGTGTGTGTGTGTGTGTGTGCGTGTGTGTGTTTCTTTTTTCCCTTGGTCATATTAGCATTGGGGAAGCAGAAGCTAGTGATCAGCCAGAGCCAATTACAACGCTGTCATTCTTTGACGGCAGAAACGATTTTATCTGGCGCCTAAATAGATCTGTGTGTGCGCGCCGTAGCTGAGTATATTCAGCTAGCAGGCAGGCAGGCAGGCAGGCAGGCAGGCAGGCAGGCAGGCAGGCTCCCCCACAACCCCATCCCCATTGTTCATTTTCAATTCTGGACCTGCTGTGCAAAACAAAAGCCCATCCGTGCGACACGCTTGAGAATGAAACGGCGTACGTGTCTGACTGGCCGGGACGAGCCCGGTCGGTTGCTCGCTTGCTCGGCTTCACTGCACAGCACGGCATGGCAGCAACAACAACACACACACAAAAAAAGAAAACGAGAGGGTCCATTTTCTCATCATTTCCTTCCCCCCGGTGTCTCCGCCTCTTGATCTACAGCTACAGGGTCACCTTGGGGCCCTGCGTCCCTCATCCTGCCCTGGCCAGCCCCGGCAGCTATGCAGAGAGTGCTGGCTGTCACACCAAAGGCCAAGCCTCAGCTCCCCCCTGAGATGCTGCCATCAAACATTCATACAGGCTTGAGTGGGGCGCTTCAGGTCGGCGTATGACGAAGACCCTGACACTCGCCACGCTATAAATCACTCACAGACCTCTCACCACTCCGCCCCCGCCCACCACCATGCCACCTGACAGAGAGAGGGAGGGAGGGAGGGAGGGAGGGAAGGAGGGAAGGAGAGAGAGAGAGAGGGGGGGGAGTGCCCCCACTTGTGTCCTCCACTCCACCCCCCACCATGCCACCAGACAGAGAGAGGGAGGGAAGGAGGGGTAGAAAGAGAGAGAGAGCGAGAGAGACGGATGGAGGGAGGGAGAGAGAGAGAGAGAGAGAGAGAGAGAGAGAGAGAGAGAGAGAGAGAGAGAGAGAGAGAGAGAGAGAGAGAGAGAGAGAGAATGCCCCCACTCGTCTCTTCCACTCCACCAACCCACCATGCCACCTGACAGAGAGAGGGAGAGAGAGAGAGAGAGAGAGAGAGAGAGAGAGAGAGAGAGAGAGACAGAGAGAGAGAGAGAGAGAGAGAGAGAGAGAGAGAGAGAGAGAGAGAGAATGCCCCCACTCGTCTCCTCCACTCCACCCACCCACCATGTCACCTGACGTATATAGAGAGCGGGAAGGGGGGAGGGGGGGGGGGGAGAAGAGAGACAGGCAGACAGACGGACAACCCGAGAGAATGCCCACGCGTCTCGTTTCCTCTCCTCTCTCAGCGTGTCACAACTCCAGTGTCGCAGTTAAGGTTTGCGTTGCTTTTGAGTAAGATTTTCAAGAGTGGAATTGAATAGATGAGACGTGTTTTTTTTCTGTCTGACACAGTTTTGTTGTTATGCTCTTTCAGGAATTTCTGTTGCCAAACGTGATAAGCAGAGCCCATTGTTCTCTTTCAACACAAAATAAATCAAAGCAGCATGGGCTACACTTCTCTCTGATGTGTGCTGTGAAGTGCAAACGGCCTTATTATTTTTGTTTTCTTCCATTTTTATGGATTTTTTTTGTATTTTGTTTAGTCAATCGACTGAGAGAGAGAGGGAGGGGAGTGTTGTGAGTGTTCAAAAGTGCTACATCGATAAATCTTTTATTGAGATCTAATGCCAGGAATAGTTTTAGCAGGACGATGATTGTACTGGTTAACCCCTACATTACTTCCCAAATGACAGACAGTGGTAATTTAATCTGGTACTTCCCACTGTACATAAAACATGGTATGAAAATACAAGTGTCCTCTTTTTTGTGCTTATCTATTCGGGCAAAATCCCTAATGAAAGGAATATGGTGCAGAGCCCTTTGGATTACAGTGCATTTCTATTTATGGTCTTTTGAGGAGGGTTCTTAAAATGGAAACACACCAATATGCAATTTTCTTAAGCTTGTTGAAGAAAGAAAGAGCATCTTATTCCATCAGTAATTTACTTTTTTGCATGTCTGTGCGGCTATGGTTTCCTCAGATGTTAGGTTTCAACTATTTCCCCCATTCACACTGCAAGAGTTCTGCTTTGCTCTGCGCTATAATATTTAATGAATGTCTCCAAAGATGTATTCCGAATTTTAACAGGAATCCCAAATGTTTGCAAAACAACCGGCAAAAAATACACAGAAT
Organism: Engraulis encrasicolus; assembly: GCF_034702125.1. Taxonomy (NCBI): domain Eukaryota; kingdom Metazoa; phylum Chordata; class Actinopteri; order Clupeiformes; family Engraulidae; genus Engraulis; species Engraulis encrasicolus. The sequence continues at coordinate 46,913,745 of NC_085863.1, forward strand.
TTTGTTGTCCTAGTTAAATACATAATCCACCCAAACTGCAACTACAGAGCAAGAAATATTATTTACATTTTCAGGGGAGCGGTGTTCATTGGGAACGTTGTGCTATATAACACACCACACACTACTCTAGCCGAAGCACAGGCAGGCAGGAGCACCACCATTTTACCAGCAAGAAACCCCCCTCCCCATGTCAACCCCATCACTTCATAGTCTCCGCAGATGCATTCATGCACTCAGATCACTGGAAACCTCATGCAATATTCAAGAAGGACGAGCCACTGAAAGGAAGTCTGCCATACTGTAAACAGGATAAAAGCTCGTACCTCCTAAACACATCCACCGGTTAGATTTGAGGATTATTGTGATTAACAAAAGATCAAAGCGAGTCTTTGTGATATTCATTAAAAAGGCATAATCTTCAACTACTTGGGTGTTATTGACAATAATAGCGTTAGGACTGCCGGTGCGATGACGGCGAGCCTCGAATGCTAATCATCCTCTCATGCATACAATAACATGACAGAATAGAACATGTTCGGAACAGGATGTCATGATACCACCCCGCTGCGACATTTGTAAACGCACGTCTTCTCAACTTTATCGGGAAACTCAACCACCGCTTATAAGACAGTGATGGAAGATTCCGTGCTGGTTTCATGGGTCGACCAATCACCCGCCCACCCACATATTGCTTCACAAATAATCTATGGGGTGGATTCTAAAAGATACAGTATGAATTACGACTGCATCGTCAGAAGATGGAGCACGGGAACGTCCTGATCCATTTCCTGATCCATCTATCCCTCCTCATCAGTCTGGATGGATGGATGGATGGATGAAAGGAGAGGAGTGCAGTGTTGTGCTGCAGCATTGAATGTTCCTTGGCAGCAAGAGAGAGAGAGGGAGGGAGGGAGGGAGGGAGTGTACGTCTCAGAGCAGGTGCCGCAGTAATTATGATGCCAGGAGCCGCCTTTTGACAGATTTTTCGCCTCCGTCTCTTAATCATGCCACATCTGTCCAGGGGATGCACACTACTAAAAAGGACTGATTTCCCCCGGGGTGACAAGGCTTACCCCTGACATCTGTTCCGTGGCCCAAAGTCCTCGCCGAGTCAAATGTGAAATGTTGGGCGCCTCTGTGACCGAGGCTCGCCCTTATGCCCCCGTGCCCCCGTGCCACTGTGTCACTGCTGGGCTTCTTATCCTGACCTCTCCTCTATTCTCTCCTTCACTTCTCTCATCTCCCCCACTGCTTCCGTCACTTCAATTTCCCTCCCTAACCTCTCGCCTCTCCTCTCCTGACACATCTTCCACTCTCCCCCTTTTTCCTGTGCTCTTCTCACTCCACCCCACCCTTCCTCTCCTCACCCCTCGTCCCCTATGCCCACCATCCAACCGCCTCCTCTGCTCTCAAACTGTATGTAGATGCTTCCAACATCCATGTTGCATGAGGGGGGCTTGCAAGGGCTCGTAGCCTACGAGGTACTGACTGTCACCCGGTATGGTGATTTCCATGACAGCACTGGGTCCAAGTCACGCCCCACTGCAGAACCAGAACCAAAACCAAAACTGGCACAAGAAGACTCACGCACCAGTAGCACTGGCACTGGTCCGTCCGTCATGCCCTTGCCTATGCACATGGCCAGGGCCGCTGACAGCCTTGGGCGAGCCCCAGGACGAAGGTATCTGAAAGGGCTTTCCTCATCCATAATGAGAACCCAATTCTGGGCAACACCTCTCCCTGGGCCCGGGACAAATAACCCCTTTGTCCACCCCCCTGACAGCTTGATAGTGGCCCAAGCCCACCAACGCCCATTCAAGAAACGCCGTCACCATTCGTTGGCTGCGGGAGTCAGCGGCTGTGTGCCCTTGCCTCCTGACCCGGCGAGATAGCCGGTGCGCCGCTGCGTGCAGCCTAACTAGCCTAATGGAGCAGATCTGCGGCGGGGCACGGCTGAAGGGAGGCTAATTTAATCTGAGTATTAATCAAACAGACGGGTGGGTTCGGCTAATTATGCTGGGACAGGTTCCAGCTCTTTAATTTCCAAACAGCCCGGGTTCTCTTTTGTCTTTTGTTTATTTTTTTTTGGTCTTTTTTCCGCAGGATGTGGCGCATCAAATTATCTCTGCAAGTTTTGTCGTCAACTGTTATGCTTTGGAGATCTGTTAGCCGGCGGAGCTGCCAGTGCCAGTGCCTTTGCTACCATCACCCTTGCCACTTCCACCGAAACCATCACCGCCACCGCACCCCGTAATCCTAAATGGGCCCTCTGCTCCAGCTAAGCTTCCTCCTCCTCCTCCTCCTCCTCCTCCTCCTCCTCCTCCTCCTCCTCCTCCTCTTTTCTCTGTTATCGCTCTGCATTTAGCACAGCCACTCTAACAATAGGCACAATGAAAACTAGGAGGAAAAGGAGCAGAATGTGCAGAGAAGGAAAGTCGGAGATAACGGCTCTTTCTCTGTCGCTCTCTCTCTCTCTCTCTCCCTCTCTCTCTCTTTTATTTTCTCGCTCTGCCTCTGTCTCACTCCCTGGAAATGTCGGGGAGGTTTCTTTTTTCAGCCGTTACATAAAAGGCTGAGTTTTGAAAAAAGGCAACAGCAGGAAAATACACATATAAATGTGCAATATTTCTTTGACAAACACACCTCCTTTTGTGCATGAAAACCTTCCACTTTGCCACGACAATGCACAACAGAAAAATAAGCCGTGACGCTGCTTTGGTAAAAGTATAGATTCAGAATAGATGCGAGGAAGTTCATCCGCCATGTTGTTGTTCCTTGCCAGGCTTGACAGCTTCATAGATGTCCTCTAAAGACACACAGTCACTTCCGTACCTGGCAGGGGGGGCAAGGCAAGGGGAAGGCCACAGGGCTCACGGCCTTACAGGTGTCGAAAACAGGGGGGGTCGCACGGAGGTGGTCCAGGCGTCCGTTCAATTCCTTCCCTTTGGCCGAGGTCGCCCCCCCTGCCTGTGCCCGCTGCGGCAGCCCGGGCTCCATTAATCCATCTTGGTGACACTGACAGGAGGGGTGGCGCATCGCCCCTGCTAGACCCTCATTCCACCTGCTTTAAAGACGGATGAAGCCGGACCCTCCGCGTCTAGATCGATACAGCGCACCACTCGCCCGGAATACCAACGAGGCCCCTTTGCAACCCCCATCACCACCACCACAGCCCACTCACACACCCACACCTCCCTCTCTCTCTCCCTCCTTTCCGCTCCATGCCTCTCCTCTCCTCACCTTTCCTCAATACGACTGCTTGCTTGTTCCCGTGTGGCAACGAGGCCCCTTTGCGACCCCATCACCACCACCACCACCACAGCCCACCCACACCTCCCTCCCTCCCTCCCGCTCCTCTCCTCACCTTTCCCCAATACGGCTGCTTGCTTGTTCCCTTCATGGCACACGGCCATGGGGCTTCAACCCAGCTCGGTGCCATGTCCTCGCAAGCTCCCCGGTAATTAGGGAGCAGGCCATCATGGGCCTGAGAGCAAGCCGGACACAAGCGGAGGGCACCTCAGACCATCGGCTTACAGCCCTCAGCAATTCTTAAGAGTTTATTTTACTTTCTTCTTGCCAACTCTGCTTGTGTTTCTTAAATCTGTATGTATTATCCATTTGTTTTCTTGTTTTAAAAGCTATCTCTATATGGTTTCCTTCTTTTAGTAAATAATATTTGATATTCTCCATTCTTTAAAAAAACATTTGTTATATAAACATATTTCCAGTATCTTCTACCTTTCTTTGCTTTTATACATTGACCACCTGTGTATATACTGTAGGCAACTATGTAGAGTACCTACGGTATACTGTACACTGTAGTGTACTGTACTGTGATCTTGAATGGTCCAACTGGTGCTGTAGTTATCAGCACCTGACCCAGAGGTTGTGTGTGGAACTTTTGGAAGAAGCAAGTTACTGGTATCCTTTCCTATGTTCATAGTATACCATCTTATGTTCTAGGCCTTTATCATTGTTTCCCCCCCATTTTTACTCAACTGGAGAAGCGTAACACACTCAAAACTCAAAGGGCCCTTTTTTTACAATCCATGTAATTTTTAATTTAAGGAGCAATAAAAAAATATATAATTATCATGATATAATCAATAGGTTATTATATGTTTTAGAGTAATTAACGTGATTGAATTATTCCATTTCTGCTAATGAAGTGGCATTGGTCCATTGATTCCAATTAAGACTGGAAAAGCCTGGTGAGACACCGCAGTGGCTCAGCCTGTGAATGGCTTATATAGTATGCTGCCCTTGGATGTTCTCTCTCAAAGTCCTGGGCATGTGCCAGAGTATTAGTTAGCTTGCAGTCGCAGCACAACAAACACATCCCTCTTACATAACAATTTGGAGATGTTGTTGTTGCCTATGCTAAGAACAACTCATCAGCGACGCAACACAAATTAATGATCAAGCGGGATTCCTCATGCGGCCCAGCAAGGTATGAACACCTTCCAGCGTGGTTTGAGGAAAAGCAACAAAAAAAGACGACAACGAAGGGGGGTCTTGGGTCGACGTCTTGTAATAACAAATCTGGAGAAAATGTAAGAAAGAAATTTAATAGAACGCTGCTGCAGGGGGGTCCAGAGAGCAATACATCAAACCTTCAATCAAATTCCAGCAGGAAACGCTGGTCTCCACGGAGACAGCAAAGTGTTGTGTGTGTGGTGCTGGTGCTGGGGCTATCTCTCTCTCTCTTGCTCCCTTTTCTCATTTCCTTCTCACAACCACACATCAGTTATCAGCCAGCGAGGAGCTCTATTTCTGTATGGGTGGCCAATGGCTCTCCCACAGATAGATAACCTGGACCTGCTTCACAGTGCCGCATGCACTTCAAAGCAAGACCAGACGAGATATGTGTGAACCAGTGCAGATAAAAAGAGGAAATCGACTCGTGTCATTTCCCAGCCTCTTCACAACGGCGATATTACAGTACAAAAAAAATATATATAAAAAAGAAATACCCAGATGTTTCACCCCTGTGCGTCTTCATCTTGTGTAAACGTCTACACCTTTTGTACAAATAGCTGGCATATTCACCCGCTAAAAGCGCCTAAGTGAAAAAACTGCTGCCATCTACATATGGACTGTACAATAGTGTCATGATTAAGCGGCTTTGTGACATTTAACTAGCTGATAAAGGCCCACCCACAGCACAGCTTGTGCTGGGAATAAAAGCAGCTACAGCCCGCATTGAAGGTCTCATTTGTTTGCACTGTGAGGCATCCTTTATGTTTCACCAATACATACAGTATCTCTGGCGGATGAATCTTCAAACACGACTTGACGACTGTGGAATAAAATAAACAGTGAAAAGGACACTATACGGATAGATACAAGTAGCTTCAGAGTAGGGCTGGCTGGTGTTTCGCTTTACGGCATTCTCTTTCTTGGCTTCGGTTCATGGGCAAATGCTTCATATTTCCCCCCCAGCAGAAACTCATTCCCCCGGGAAAGGAAAATGTTTATGCTTTTCAGGTTGCTTTATGTTGCAACATAATAAAACGTTCAGTCAGCGAATTATTATTCTTTGGAGAAGGCAGCTGAAGTGGAAATGTGTGTCTGAAAATGTCACACTCAAACACTAGTGGAAGCAATAAGACTGATGCACCGTAACGTGACAGCATCATCACTCAACCTGGCTAGAAAAAAAGAAGAAGACCGCACTGCATTCAATAGGGGAGTATGAAAAAGGCTTGCAGGTATGGCACACTGTCCAGATCCTAATGAGGCATATTGTGAACACATTCAAATGGACATTAAGTATCATTAGATAACACTAAAGCAATATGTCATGAGAGGCTGTGGATTTGTGTGGATTTAGAATGGCTAAGGGGACAGAAACGTAACTTGGAATACTGTTTGTTTGTGGTCAATTTACAATGGTTTGGAACCCCCTATCAGCCAATCATAATAAAAAAACAAATGCACAGCTTTTGATTGCTATATATTCAATACTGTTAGGCAGAGGGTTAATGTAGGGTCTCTGCTTTGACAAGGACACCACACTGATACGGTTGCCCTGCATTTAACTGGACCCTTGTCATCTTAATGGTTCCGTTTTTCCCTCCTGGTCTACCCTGCAAACGTTGTCCAGAGATAGCCCCTGCCTGGGGCGTCTTGGCATATAGCAGTTCACTTCACTTTCTCACTGGTGGCCCATTTTGTTTGGCCGTGCCTTTAGGTTGAGTCAGCAGAAAAGGCATTTCGCTGAGGCAAAAAGCAACGCGCAGGTCTTCAGGCTGCTCATTTCTATTTTTTGGTCCAGCTCTGGTTGAGTCACTCCTGAATGATTTTTATGCTGGGCCCCCTGGGGATGCGCTTGGCAGCCAGACGTTTCCCAACGGAACATGCTTGTGTTCATAGTGTTTTTTGTTGTATTCGGGCTCTGGCACTGTACTGTAGCATTTTTTTAAATTTCAAATAGACTTTTGTATACTTTCCAGCCTGGCAAATATCAACTATGCATTTTTTTGTCCACAATACCTGACCTTTTTTGATGTAGCCTGTCTTCATTCTGAAGCCTGCAATTTCCCCATGCTACGCCCTCCACACATCCACGCAATGGATGCTGGATGTCATGTATGACTTGAGTTCAATTTGTTTTACATAAGATCGCCAGGGAAGAAGAACACTGCGAATTTCAGGGAAGAATACATATTTCATAATAACTGTGGTTGCCATGGCAAAAAAGAGACAATTCCAATTTTTTGACCGCCCATCTTCACAGCTGCAGCCAGCGCGACAGAAACTGACAGTCAAACTCCAGTGAGAGCCCCCAAGCCTCTTAGCATTCAACCCCATCCGTAAAGCCTCTTGATATGCGAAGACATGGCTGGAGCCATCATATTCTTAGCCCAATTAGCAGGTTAGGGATCAGCTGTCATTTAATATCTTAACACATTGCGATGGCTTAAGGAAATGTTTTGGCTCAAACTCTATTCTTAGACTCCCCTCCGCTAATCTAATCTAAAGAAATATCCCCATGTGTCAGTCAGCCATCGGAGCGGTGTCTGCCTTTTGTCTTCCAGCTATTTGTGGCAATTTGGACCCCTGTGCGCAAGCTCTTTGTTGTCCGTCCACAAATCCTGCATTATCCACCATATCAAACGTGCTTTGGTGATAATATCAGTGGCCGTGATTGCAAGGCTACCCCGTTGGTAATGGGGCTCTGTAATGGGGCGGCTTTTAAAAGAGCTTCCCATTTGTCACCATGATCACACACAGCACACACCGCAGCACACAGAACAATTCAGTCTCCGCATTTAACCCTTCACACTTGTGAGCGGGTGGGGGGCAGCCCCCATCAGCAGGCCTGGATGGATAATCTGGCACCCAAGGCGTTTCTCTGTGGGCCGACAGTCCTCGGGGGCCGATGCAGAAACTGACCAACCATTTAGAAGGGGCTGTGCAAAAATGCCCAGACCTTTTTTTCTGATCCCAGTCCTGCCCCTGTGGAGAGAAGCGTGTGGGGGGATTACACCACGGTCAGGGTACCTCAGCCACAGAGGATGGAGAGTGGAGGACTGTGCTGGTCACTCACTCCCTCTATCAACCTGATGGTGTGGGAAATTGCATCTGTGACCATTTTGGCCACAAGTCCAGATCTGCTTAACTGCTTGCCCATGACCACCCAATAGCTTTTGATACAGTAGTTGTGCCCACTATATGTGACAGGTCGGGTGTGTAGTGTCCCAATCTGGATCTTAGCTGTCCATCCATCCACACACTCTGCATCATCGCACTAAATTACACTTAGCTGACGCTTTCATCCAAACCGACTCACAGATATCACAGGGTAATGGTTAGAGTTCCTGGACCAGTGTGGGGTTAGGTGCCTTGCTCAAGGGTACTTCAGACATGGAGGGACGATGAGATTGGTAAGGCTGGGGATTGAACCTGCAACTCTATAAAGTACAGTACAGCTGCCTTACCATTACAACACGACTGCCCCCAAGTTACACCACGACTGCACCCATATACACCTTTGCAACACTGTATGTCACTCCCCTTAATTATCTGTTTGTAGTGGACCTTTGTAGTGTTGGCTCATTCTCTGGGCCAGATTTTCTGTTCTCATGAGAGTAAAAATGCTTTGGCAATTCAACACTATCCTGAGAATATATGGCCCCATTCCATTTCAGATTCAAGAGTGTTGAAATAACACTGTGAAGACATACACTATATACTGTATTTGCTAATACAGTTGAATGAACACTGTATCGATTGGAACCATTTGCAAAATACTACGTAGTGTTTGTATAATTATGCAGTTTTTGGTAGTCTCCCTGTGTTCTTCGGTTATAGAGGAGTGTGGAGGACAGTGCTGTGCCATTCAACCCCCCCCATCTTACCTCATTAGCTCAACAGTGCCCCATACAACACCGCCCCCGTTGTTCACAGGCCTCACTCGCTTTTGCTACTGCTGTACTCAGAGTGTGCAGCTGCAGGTAGTTGGCACAGCCTTTTGTAGTCAATCCCCACATCCCTTTTTGTGATAACATCACTCCCCTTTTGTACAGTAATGGGGCACTGAAATGTGGCTCGGTTGGCAGCATTGGTCTGCTTGCCGGAGCCATTGCTGCACTCACTCTGTGCAGCGGCAGGTACAGTGGTTTCCTATTGAGTTTCACGTGTTAAGGGAGGATGGGAGGATAACTGGCCCCTAGTTTGCAACGCTCATGTGGTTAGAGGTAGCTGTGCTCTCACCATGCGCAGCAGCTTGTAGTATCCCTCTCCCAATGTGGAGCACAGCATGTAGTTTCCCAATGGGCACAGTGCACATTGTCCAAGGCTTTGTTGAGATAATACCTGTGGAGCTATGGACAGGGCAATCAGGGCATTTGCCCCTGGGATGCGGGGCCCTCCCGTATTGGTGGTGGGGGCCCTATTATGACCTTGGCAGGCTGTATGGGAGGGCCCCTACCTGTGTTTTGCCCTGGGGCCCTGTGTGCAATTGTTCGGCCACTGCTTCTAATGGGGCTGGGTAATGGGCACTCTGACTGCAATGACGTTCACTCATCTGCGTGGTGGTGGTTCTTCTGTGCTCACTCTGTGCAACTGCGTGTACAGTATTCACGTGATTTGTACAGCTGCATGTAGTCTCCCAATGGGCGCAGTGTTCGTGGCCCATCCCTTTGTTGGCGATAATTATGCCTACCTGCTTCTGTCGGTACTCCATTATGGCTCTGCAGCGTTTGCTTTGTTCGTCTGGGCTACTGCTCTGTAGTCACTGTGTGCTGCTGCTGCAGGCAGTCTCCCAGTGTGTCTCACTTACAAGGGGAAATGGAGGACAATGGAAACGAATGCTGGAAACACCACCCCCCTCCACTCACCTAAAACGGTTAGCTCTACATATCCCCATAGTTTGCAGGACTTGTCCACTTTGCTTTTACTGTACTAACTGTGTGCAGCAGTACTGTACTGTACAGCAGGTAGCTTGCTGATTTACACAGCTACAGCCTGAAGTCTCCCAACGTGGGGATAGTGCTCGTGGTTACGTGGCGCTATTCCGACATGTCGCTATTCCGACGTTAATGTCTATTGTCGGAATACCGACACGTTTTCCACCGTCCGCCGCTATTCCTACATGCCGCTATTCCGACATCCCTAACCTTAATCCTAACCCTAACCCTAACCCCAACCCTAAAAAGTGTCGGAATAGCACTATGTCGGAATAGCGCTATGTCGGAATAGCGATTGCCCCCCAGCGCTCGTTGCCCATAACTTTGTTGCGATAATATCCCCACCTGTTCGTGATGGGTCTCTGCAATGGTGCTCTGTTAGCCCTGTTGGTTTATGTCTGGAATGTGGTTGTTCTGTTCTGTTCTGTTGTGTTGTGTTGAGAGTTGATGTACTCTCAATAGTTGTGCAGCAACAGTTTCTGCAACGGTGCTCTGTTAGTTGTGTTTGTCTGGGTATTTGTTTTGTTCGTGTTTGGGGTGTGGTTGTGGGTTCTTCTGTACTCACAGTATGCTGCTGCATGTAGTGTCCCAATGTACCTCTACCTGTATCTAAGGAGTCTCTGCAATTGTGCTCTGTCAGCAGCGTTTGTTGTGCTTGTGTCTGGGCTGTGGTTGTGGGATTTGGCCTGTGGTCACTATAGCTGCAGTCTCCCCGTGTATCTCAGTTACAAGGGTGGACGGAGGACAGTGTTGGTCCTAAAACAGCCAGCTCTACATTGTCCCACAGGTTGTAATTACAATGGGCCTCTGTAACGGTACTCTACTAGAAGAATTAGTTTGAGTCTGGGAGTTTGTTCTGCTCATGTCTGCTGGTGAAGGTAGAGCTGCGTCCGCGCCCTTGTCTTACTTGGGGAGTTTCACTCGGTGCAAAATTCCAAAACAGTGATACAATAGGGAGAAAAAAGAAGTCGCACACAGGAGCTGGATGCTCAGTGAAACTGCATTAAAAACTAAAGTGGGTAGCAAACGTTTCGTGTCTAGCCCATCATCAGTGTTCCCAAATTATTTTTTTCTCCCTTCTGCTTATGTCTGGCATGTGTTTGTAGGCTCTTCTGTACTCACTATAAAGCTGCAGGTAGTGTCTCAGTGTAACTCTACCTGTTTGCAATGAGTGCCTTGTTAGCAGCATCTCTCAGTATATCTCTATCTGTCTGCAATGAGTTTGTTAACAGTGTTTGTTTGTGTCTGGGTGTTTGTTGTGCTTATCTGGGCCGTGGTTTTGTTCTGTACTCAGTATGATGTGCTATGTCTCCCAGTGTATGCCTACCTGTCTATACTGAATCTAATGGTGGTCTGTTAATAGCGTTTTTTGTGTAGTATTCATTTCTGGGCTGGGGTTCCTCTGTACTCACTCACTATTTCCCAATGTCAAGTGTATGAGCCTCGGAAGTGTGTCAGCCTAAGTAGTCAACGGCCAGTGATTGGATACTCCGCAGAGTTCACCAAAGAGTATCCAATCACTGGGCGTGATTACGAAGGCTGACACACTTCGAAGGATGCACACTAGACATTGGGAAACGGCCACTGTGTGCAGCTGCAGGTAGCCTCCCTGTGTATTCTACTTCTAATGGGCCTCTGTGTAATGAGCGTCTGTAATGCTGCTCTATTAGCAGTGTTTGTTATTCTGTTCGGCTGGACTGTGTTTGTGGGCTCTGCTCTGTATTACCTGTTTCTAATGGGTCTTTGTAATGGTGTTCTGTGGGCTGTGGGCAAGGATGACGACAAGGCGGGACAAAGGGGTCTGTTGTCCCAGGCCCTGGGAGATAGGGGGCCCATAATTGGGTCCTCACTACATTGAATGTATTGGGTGGGGGGCCTTTTCAGATGACTGTCCTGGGCCCAGCCAAAGCTGTCCGCGGCCCGGGCTGTGGTGGTTGTGGGGCTGTGCTGGCTCGGTACTACTCACTATGTGCAGCTGCAGGTAGTCTCCCAGGCCTGCGGTGCTCTCCACCTGCACCAGGATGGCGTCTCGCTGCTGCGTGCTGAAGCCCACCGCCAGCCGGTCCGCTCGCGTGCTCGGCCGCTCGTTGGGCGCCCAGGTGTACGTGATCAGGGCCCCGCCTTTCCCGAAAATGTAGGTGGTTCCAGCTGCGAGGTGAGAGAGCGGGGGGAGAGGGGGAGAGGGAGGGAGAGAGAGAGAAAGAGAGGGAGAAAAAAAAGGGGCAAGGTGAGCTTGGCGGGCTGATGGAAATATATATTGATGGTGTGAACGTTCTTACGTCAGCATGTGTGTGTGCGTGTGACTGTGTGTGTGTGTGACTGTGTGTGTGTGTGTGTGTGTGTGTGTGTGTGTGTGTGTGTGTGTGTGTGTGTGTGTGTGTGTGTGTGTGTGTGTGTGTGTGTGTGTGTGCGTGCGCACACATACACTGCGGCGCTGTGCTACTTTGCCAGGTTGGAGGGTTTGTTTGACTAAAATGTATTGCTGGTTTGTGACATCATGCTGTAGCATTATGGCTAGCTGATTCGTGCCAGAGGAGCTTGCCAAAACGTGTCAGCAAGGCAAGGCAAGCCAAGGCAGGCCGACTGGAAGGGAATGGGAAAGGGAAAAGGAAGGGGAAGGGAAGCCTGCTGCAGGCTCTTTACCAGTGTCTTCAAGCCAACACAACACTCTGACTTCACAATTAATCGCGTCGTCGTCTTACTTTAACGCGGAAACGAGGGCAAGCATACTGGCTTCTGCTACACAGAGACAACACAGAACATGGTTTGAGCATGAATTTATTATGTGTTACGTCTAAGAGGATGCATACTCATTCTGGCGTAGTTAACACGAATATGGCAGGGTTGCGATTGTACGTTTTTTTTCTCTCCCCATCACAAATTAACATGCTTTTACAGTAGTAGCACATTATCACTCATTCATGGAGTCGTATCCTTTCCCGTGCCCAGACCTGAATTTATGCCCCATCAATTTGTGGAGGTCCTCTGCAATTAAAAAAAGCTTTTAAACTCTCGCCCCTCGTACCCCCGCTGCCATCACAGTGCCACCTGTCATTCCTGGCACCTATGGCGCTCTAAATGAGATAACAGAGGAGGTGGTTGAGGGGGCATCAAATTAGCTTATCTGGAAGTCGCACCCCCCTAGGAAAGCTCCGGGTGGCCGAGTGCTGAACACCTGCTCCGGAAAGCTGCTAACCTGTTGCAGAGAGCGACGGACACAGACAACACCAGGCCATAATACAGAGAGATTAAATCAACCATACACAAATGTGCAAGGTGAGGGCCATGTTGTGATGGGAAATTAAGGTGAAAGGCTGTTGGCCTTTTTGTTGCGAACCGCGTGGACTGCTGCTAGTAGCCTTACTGACCCATGCTGTTGGAGGATGAGCTCTGTGCACCAGGTTAAAGAGGTGGCAGTGAGTGAGGAATTGGCTGGTGAATTTTAAAAGGCATTGCAGCACACACCACATTACTCGTGTCAGTGTCAGAGGGCTGCACGGGTCTTGGAGTCGTGGATTGCTGCCAGTTTGCTTCAAGTTCTTCGCCTAGTTAAAGAGTTTTTCTCTCCCATTTTTTTGGTTATCTTGGCCTGGGAGTCCTTTGGGGTGTGTAAAACCGAAAGACTGCTGATGAGTTATTTACACATATTAAATGGTGTGCTGCATCCACACCACTACTACCACACACTACCATATTGCAGAGTCCTAAGAGTACCGACAAATAATGTGGTTCCACAGATTGTCTTTAACCATTCCTCCACTGAAACTAAAGAATACAAATGGTTGATATGAGCTGACACATTTGCTATTTAAAATCCCATTTTCAAAATCTAAACTTGGGTGTTACACACAACCAACAGAGGATGATGATTTGTAGCCAATCTTAAAATACAGTAGGTTCACTTGCCAATGTGATGTATAATAATAATAATAATAATAATAATAATAATAATAATAATAATAATAATAATAATAATAATAATAATAATAATGATAGCCATTGGAATTATGTATTTTTTGCTTAGGCCTATGTGTTATTTACTTATTATAAGGCACAAAACCATACCCTAAAACCCCAATGCTATTCTTATAAATGTCACACAACAATGCCTCGCTCTCGGCTTGAGTCCAAAGACAGGCCCAGCAGAAAGAGCTGTGTGCCAACATAATTACGGGCACCTCTAAGAAGCCCAGGAAACGTAAATAGCATGCCAGCCTAAATCTGCGGCTCTGAGGTCCAGCTGGGAATAACGTTGGACTTTAGGCAAGCCTGCAAGTCCAAGAGCCTGCTTCGCTTCACCACATTCAATTAAGAATTATAAATACCACTGTGGTTTTTTGTTTAAAAAATAATTATATCATATTCATAGCATTGAGCAAGGCAGCAAAACAATGACTTCCAACCAATCAAATCATAACAACTTCCTCTTAACTAATGGTAAAATCCGGTAGGATTTTAGTGTGAATGGGCTAAAAACATATTTGCCACCTGCCCAAAGGAAGTCTTTTAATAAAGCAATTGAATTTTTTCCGAAGCGGTGGATAAGCTGCATTAAATACACCTAATGGTTTATCCACTGAGGTGCACTCAGTGCAGGCGGAAAAGCACTAATTTCTTGGGCATGTTTAAGTGGGAATGCAGTGGATATTGTGAACATGGATCCAGCAGATAATTAAGAGACGGGCTACCAAATGCCAAAAGATTAAGGTAAGATTAGCAACATCTTCAGGGAGACATGAGAGAGCAACACAAGTATCATTTGAAGACACTTTAAACCTCTACTCGTCTTGTGCTGTAGTAGCACACTATGGTTTGCAGGTTTCTGGTGGCACAGAGATAACAAAGGCATTCTCTAGTGTAATTCAGGAAATCTTTACACTACCGTATGTTTAAAGCCTTTCCAAGGAAGTATAATTAACAAACATGAGAAAACACAGACATGCATTGGCTCTTTGAAATACCGTCATATGTAAGATGCTGCACACACAAAGATCCGATAATACAGAGACGAGAAGAAAAATGGCACAGAGCACAACACATTGTCTCTTGATATATTTGTTGTTTTGAAACACATACAAGTGTACTATATATCGTTGCAATTAACCCTGCGATCTGCAGAGTTTATGGAGCTTTATGTGCATTGACGAGGAGGTCAATGAAAATGATCAATGGCCATTGGAAAGGGCACGTTGCCTGTCTGTCTATACTCTGGGCTTAATTGGCACAAACATTACTCTTAGGACAACAACCGTTAATATATATGTTTAAGCGTTTGGAATCTGCCAACTGCATGCTGCTTTTCACTGCAAGTCATTAGTGAGAGTAGAATAATTATCTGCAAATCACATTGAGAAACATACAAAAACAAACACGACTATAAAAACATTTAACATTTCCAGCATACCGCCAATATTTCAGGCTATGCGGTATCTGCTATGCGCAGATGAAAGCTTCCCTTGGTTATCCCCATCCCCTGTCGACACACACGCACGTACGCACACACACACACACACGCACTAAAGCACAGACTCACACAGCGACACGCACGCATGCACACACACGTGCTGGCGCATTCATAGTCACGCTTTAACAGTCCTGCTTTGACAGGCTACAGAATCAATATTACAATGTATTCAGTGGTGCAACACTAAAAAAAAAAGTGCAAAGATCAGTCGGCATTACAATAATGTTGCCAACACCAGTCAACACCTGTGAATTAACATCCACCACTGGCATTCTGCCCCCCTCGCCCCCCTTTCCTTTCTCCAGCATGTCTGAAATGTGATATCCGGCTACTCCCATGAAACCCCTGCTCTTGTGTGCCGGTGAGAATTACCCTCGTGTAAGACATCACGCCACACAAACCTCTGCGTATTCCCCCTCACTCTCTCACACCGAGGGGGTGGGGGGGATCTAGGGAGTGCTCCCAGAGACAAGGGTTGGAGTAGGGGGGTGAGGGTGGGAGACTAGGGGGGGGGCCTGGAGTGGTTGGGGAGCAGCAGCATCGCCTGTTTACAGCAATGTTATTTGCTTTCCCCCCGCCGCTAAGCAAGGGGAAAAAAGGAAAAAGCGGCACAGAGGCAGCTCGCCATGTTTTTCATCTACCTGTTATTTACCCGTCTCCCCCTTGTGTGTCCACACAACCGTTTGGTTCCCTCGGCAATACCTTTGTAAGCTTCTCTCTAAAAAAATACAGCAAAAACACTGTCACAAAAAAACCCTCTGATACTGATAAAATATGTTGCTATCATTTCTTTTATCATAGCCAAATTTGCATAAGCATTTACAATAGCTTAGTTTTCAAAGAATGTATTTGTATTGTGTGTGGTTTTTTTTTAATTTCTCTTTATTTTTCCACAACAGCTTATGTAAGGTACTTAATTCAGGCAGAGGAGAGTGCTGTTCTGAGAGGCCCTGCAGTGTCCTTTGGCTGCCTTGTGGCTTGCTACAATGCTCATGGTTATGGCTTTTGGTGTATTATTATTTGCACCTCATTGTAGCGTTTCTTTTTTGCATTTCCTACCAATGCACTTGTACACATGCACTTCATGTACCATAGACCTGCGTCAGGCTGTGTGTGGGGAGTCGTTGTATTAGTTTGTCTGCAGTCTCTTGTGTCTCTTTGTTTGTTCTGCAGCAAAGTCAAGGTCCTGGAGGGACGTTGTTTTATTTCTCTCTGTGTTGGATTACCCGCGTAAAAGTTGAAACGACAACAAAGCTTAACGTGGGGGACATGACTAAGACTGCATATCCCTACCGTGTCACAACAATCACACATCAGAAACCAATGCCACACATTGATACTGGCACCGCGGTGCAATGGATTCAAAGTAAGGGAATATGCACCAACTTTGCCTAATATCTGTGTGTGCCGTGCCACCTTGGCTGTTTGACTGCCTGGTTATCAGTCTATCTGCATTATCTTCACACTCCCCTGGTACAGTAAAAAATCACAAAATTAGAATCCTTAGAAGCGTTGAGATCAGGGGTGCATTTCTCGAGACCATAGTTGCTAACTACGTCCGCTACTTTGTTGTTTGTAATGCAATTTCCCATTAGCAACTACCCAAGTTGCTGACTGGCTAGCGACTACACTTTCAAGAAACGCACCCCAGGTCAGAACTGTAAGATAGATTTTAATTGAAGAGTCTATCTGCCATGCAGCGTTACATAAGGCTAATGTTTCATTTCGGCAGTCAAAACAAATTAAATACCTTATATTTACTTATACCCCTTAGGTTTTTGTACTCTGTGGGTGGCAAAGTCTTTCAGTGACCAAAGTCAAAGCAGGCACACAGATAAATGCATTATTATGCAGAATAAAAATATTGGAATATTCAGTGCAACACAATTGCTTACACGATCCCCGACTGCTTCAAAGCTAAGATGGCTCCCCCATAGTTACAAGGACCTCATCTAAGAATGTTGCTTGAGATGCCGTGGTATTGCTCATTTAAAATCATAATGGTCACGCCATTCAAGAATGCCTGAAGGTGAAATTTTAAGTTATGATTAAAATAATCCTCTTTCACACCATAATTATTTGCCAGAGTTGACTTGAGCAATTATGACGGGAGAGGCGAGGAGAGGAGAGGGAGAGGAGAGGAGAGGAGAGGAGATAGGAGAGGCGAGGAGAGGAGAGGAGAGGAGAGGAGCGGAGGAGAGGAGAGGAGAGGAGAGGAGAGGAGGGAGGAGAGAGAGAGGAAGGAGAGAGGGAGAGGGGAGGAGAGGAGAGGAGAGGAGAGGAGAGGAGAGGAGAGGAGAGGGAGAGGGGAGGAGCGGAGAGGAGAGGAAAGAGAGAGGTGAGGCGAGGAGAGGCGAGGAGAGGAGAGGAGAGGAGAGGAGAGGAAAGGGGAGGAGAGGAGAGGAGAGGAAAGGGGAGGAGAGGAGAGGAGAGGACAGGAGAGGAGAGGAGAGGAGAGGGCTTAACTACACAGTAAATAAAGCTGTGCTAATTCACACTTATAGAGTAGTCTGGGACCAATACACTCAAGAAGATGTTAAATAAACTCTAAATTTTGAATTAAAACAGTATTTTTAAAACTGTGTACAGTGGTGGCTGTGCGAGTTGAGTGGAGCTGAGGCCTTGCATCTGCTGTCATGCCGCTGCGGTGCTCTGCCTTGTTTGGCCTGAAGTTCGAGGGTGACCCAGTTCTGTTGGCAGGGGCTTTGATAAACATATCAGCCGCTCCCCAATTCCATCTCAGAGCACGCCTTTCAGCAGCGTACTGCACCACACCCACCTCTCTCCTGTCTCTCTACGTGCCTCACTCGGTTCTCTCTCTCTCTCTCTCTCTCTCTCTCTCTCTCTCTCTCTCTCTCTCTCTCTCTCTCTTTCTCTGCCATTTTCTCTTTCTCTCTCTCTCTCTCTCTAGCTCTCTCTCTTCCTCTTTCTCTCATTCTCTCTCTCTGCCGTTTTGTCTTTCACACATTCTATGTCTCACACTCTTTTTCTCTTTTTCTATCTCTTTCTTCTCTCTCTTTCTCTCTCCATCTCTTTCCTCCATGACCACAGCACTTGCCACTTCACGCTGTTCATGAATTCAAATGGGTCTTGTCTACAATGAGATTAGGGCAATCCCTATTCATGACTTCCTATTGGTCTTATCCGTATCCACCACTCTTACAGGCGGGAGAGGCTTAATTGTATTATATGATGCTATGACATGTTATTTGTGAGCCATTCTTCAGAATATCAATTCATTTCTGATATTTGCACACCCATTATGGGCTCCCGAGTCTTCATTTGCATCAGACTTGCAGAAAAAAAAACGGCAGGTTTTTTTCTCCCTCATCACCTAATACAGTTTCCGTTGGTGCACAATCGTGCTGCGAAGCCGAGTATAGAGCTACAGGAAAACATGTGAAATATGTGTGAAATAGCTTTTAGCAGCTCGGTGCTACACGACTCATCTGGGTTAAGAATGTGTTGATGTCTTCAAGCTCCGCAGAAGCAAGTTAGTCGAGTCGAGCAGCTTGAAGCGAGTGTGCCCCGAATAGACTCTTTTGACACAGACAAGTACAGATTGGGCATGTATTAGAAAATATTTCTTGCTGCCAAATATTGTATGAAATGCTGTGTGCCTGAAAAGGCTGGTTGACTACCTTTAGCGGAACATATGACAGACCCATTCATATCTAGCAGTAGGTAGGATGACAGTTGGGTGTACACATCAAAAAGCACTTGTGCTTCCCCCCTCTCAGTGCATTTGTCCCAAAACTACCTCCTTTCCCCATGGGTCCCCCTCTTGATTGCATATGCAAGAGACACACAGACATGCAAACCCATCACGGTGCACTCCAGCAAGAGACAGACTGCTGCTTTAGCCATATGTGGCCTGCCTGCCTGCCTGCATGGCATTACACCTGAAATGGGTGTTAACATGTCGTTGCATCTGCTCGTTAATGAGTGGCAGAGAGGGGGAGGAGGGAGAGAGAGAGAGAGAGAGAGAGAGAGAGAGAGAGAGAGAGAGAGAGAGAGAGAGAGAGAGAGAGAGAGAGAGAGAGAGAGAGAGAGAGAGAGAGAGAGAGAGAGAGTGTTCTGGTTCTATTAACAGTTTAGTTTCAGCAATATGTCATAACATGGCTTATACTCCAAGTTTGTTCACAGTTTTAAGCTTGCATTAATACGATTTGAGCTGAAAAGGTCACTCTGCGTATTGCTATGGCTACAGTATCATCTTGAACCATTTTCGATGGTGGTTTATATCGTACTTGACAGTACCTGACAGCAGCCTGACATGACACTGTCATAGCACTGTCAAAACAATGCCATGTTATGTACAGTGTGGTGTCACCCAATATACAGTACAGCCAGCGAAAATGGTAAAAGTTAAGTGTTACTGTATGTTGAGTACATCAATTATGCATTTGCTTAATATATCGATATTGCACAGTTTTGTTTATATTCACTGTGCCTATACAGTATATGCATATTATAACTCTCCCTAGTTAATCATCACCACCTCATTTTGTCTTTATTTGTAGCCACGCCTTTTGGCTGAGTGCCATCTACTGTATTGCCATCCATTAAATTATAGGTTGTAAAAGACTTTTATCCAAAGAGCCAAAGCAGCAGGAGACCGCAATAGTGCCTCCTCAATCCTATCATCTAGATGAAAAAAAACCTTGAGATTGGCCGACTAATTTAATTTGTCGATGAGACAAATAAACACACATCTTCAAAATAACGTTAGAAATGGCTGACAACGACCAACGACGTTGCTATGAAAATGACCTCCACTGCCCACAGCATGACATACAGTATATGAAGAAACAAACGACTGCAGTCTGACTGCAAACCGTACAGTATAAAAGGCACAGGAGCAAGGGCACAGCGGGGCACGTCTGCAAACAACGTTTCTGATCCTTACAAATGAGCACTAATGCCAGTGTAAGCTACTACAGCTTTTAGCTGCCATGGTGGTGCATCCGATTTCCATGGCAAGGAGGCACAACCAACAAACAGGCGCACACACACACTCACAGACGCGCGCACGTGCACGCACACACACACACACACACACACACACACACACACACACACACACACACACACACACACACACACACACACACACACACGCACTCACACACACACACACACACACACACAGAGGCACTCAAGTGTGCACGCACCCACGCACGCACGCACACATAGAGACACTCAAGTGTGCACGCACCCACGCACGCGCACGCACACACACACACACACACACACACACACACACAGATGCACACACACACACACACACACACACACACACACACACACACACACACACACACACACACAGAGGCACTCAAGTGTGCACGCACACACACACACGCACGCACGCACGCACACATAGAGACACTCAAGTGTGCACGCACCCACGCACGCACGCGCACACACACACACACACACACACACACACACACACACACACACACACACACACACACACACACACACACACACAGATGCACACACACACACACACACACACACACACACACACACACACACACACACACACACACACACACACACACACACACACACACACACACACACACACACACACACACACACAGATGCACACACACACACACACACACACACACACACACACACACACACACACACACACACACACACACACACACACACACACACACACACACACACACACACACACACACACACACACAGATGCACACACACACACACACAGATGCACACACACACACACACACACACACACACACACACACACACACACACACACACACACACACACACACACACACACACACACACACACACACACACACACACACACACACACACACACACGCACATAACACATTACTCAAACAAATGGCACCGAATGTTCCATTTTGCGTGAAATTAAATGGGTGCTGAATTAATGTACGACTTGCTTTTTAAAAGATGGCCTACATATTCACGCCGAATGCCACATTTGATAAAGCATGGTGGTATGTAAAATCCAGGATGCGCAGCCCTCTTTGAAAAGCCGTGAAAACGTGACTCGGTTTAGCCGTAGGAAACAGTTGCTGAGAAACACAGATACCAGAGTTTCATGCGCATGTTTTTGTTGAAAGGTTTCAAATAGTTGTGTGTTTTTTTGTTACGTTCAGTCACAGCACCGAAAACTGTCCACAATGTAACAGGACAGGAAAGTCTTCAAAGGGGCCTATTTGGGGGGGAAAAAGCTTGTGTCTGACAAAACTCATATTCAAATAATAAAAAAAATCACAGCGCCAAACAACTGTGGAGCTGCACTGCCTGCATTTTCATGAGTAACAGTTTTGCTAAGAACACTGAACCGTTTCGGTGGGGGAGTGCCGGGGAATGTTTCGTTGCACACCCCTCGCATCAGTTGATTGATGGCATCGGCTGACAATTGAAGCACTACGGAGCCCTTCTCCCTGTCCATCACAGTGCCTAGCCTGCACTGCATTTACACGAAGCTCCATCCAACACTCTCTTAATATTCCGACTGACTGCTGGCCCGAACAAAATGGAGGTGCAGTCTCACGATACCATCTCCTATTTGTTTCAGTACACAGTAAAAAAAAGCAGTTATTCAACACTTAGAAAGTCCTCTGGGACCAAATACAATGTAGGAGATGTTAAATCGACTCTGCGAGTGTTGAATGAACACACCAATCTTTACTGTGCAGTAAAGAAACATCAAGGTCGAACAGTAATGTAAACACACAGGCAAGAGAGCCATTTGTATCACTTTGTAAGTATAAGCGTTTCTGGACCTGCTCAAAGGCAACTTCTCTTCCTGTCACTAATTGGAGCTGAAAACAAAATGCATCTTACAGTATGAGCAACTGCACATTTATTAGGGGTACAGCACCAACAAATAACTTATTCATTGTGAATAACCTACTTGTAAATACAGGCCAAATAAATGATTTATGACGCCTATAACCCTACCTTATCTTTAAAACAGACACACACGCAAGGTGGGCTTTAGGGGCTACTGGATAGCCCTCTATAAGACCCTGCAAAATGCAGACCAGTCAAGTAAGCACTAGAGGGAGAATCACTTTAGTGAATGGCATTAACACCAGGACTTCACTGTGCCAATTAAAGCACTTCACTGCATAACCCTGAAATATATTATGCATTCAATGTATTCCACTGAAACCAACCCTTATTTGTGCTTTCCATACACTTATACTTCTAATGACTGCAGTCCATAAACAGAGAGGGGGATGACAATGCGCCTTTCTTTTCCTTTTCCTTTCTTTCTTTCTTTCTTTCTTTCTTTCTTTCTTTCTTTCTTTCTTTCTTTCTTTCTTTCTTTCTTTCTTTCTTTCTTTCTTTCTTTCTTTCTTCCTTTCTTTCAATCTTTCATTCTCCTGTTTTTTCTTTGTACATCCTCTTCCAGCTCTCCTGGTCCTTGCCACGTTACCCAGGCAACCAGCTGACTATACTACACCTGATTATGTGGTTCAAGAATCTCCGCCGACAACAAATATAAATGCTAATTGCAATCAATATCAATTTCATATGATCAATTTTTCATCTTGCCAGACAACCTCCTGTAAGGGTCCGACTGCTGGCCAGTGAAGCACCTTGCTGCGTGTGCATAATAATAAAGCCTGCACCACACTGGGGGCCCAGAGCGTGAATTACCACCCCCCATAAATGAGAAGCACTACCCGTAATGGTGTGGGGAGTGGGGGAGGAGGGGACTAGTGCCCTATTCCAATTCACATTAACAACATTAATATGTCTATCTCCCTCCAAACCTGCTGATTTTGAAGCATACCTGTAATGGTGGGGGAGTGTGTGTGTGTGTGTGTGTGTGTGTGTGTGTGTGTGTGTGTGTGTGTGTGTGTGTGTGTGTGTGTGTGTGTGTGTGTGTGTGTGTGTGTGTGTGTGTGTGTGTGTGTGTGTGTGTGTGTGTGTGTGTGTGTGTGTGTGTGTGTGTGTGTGTGTGTAGGGGGGGGGTGGTTGACTACAGCCCTTTTCCAGTTCACATTAACAACATTAATATGTCTATCTCCCTCCAAACCTGCTGATTGTGTTTGTGAGTACTGGCTCTTGATCTGAGGCTGCCATACCACCTCTCCCCAGTACACCCTGTAATCAGGGCCACTGGTAGCTTTCACAGGGCTAAATCATCTAAAAGGATTAGGACCCCCCCCTCTCGATTCATAGTATAATGTAATGGGGACCCAGTTCAGGGACCCCCCCTCTACCTGGGCCTAGCCTGCCTGTAATGCACACTATGCTGTGGCTGTACCCAAGCACCACTTAATGAGGTTCTGGTAGAGTTATAGGCCCTGACTGCATTCAAATACCGCAATGCTGCTGTGACTCTATGTGTGTGCGTTTGTGTTGTGTGTGTGTGTGTGTGTGAGTGCATATGTATGCATGTGTGCACTTGTAGATTTTACCCTCTTTTTCTGTGTCCCCAGACACACAGACACACACACAGAATGTGAATGTATTTTTCTTTCTACATGTCGTAATTGAACAAAGACCTCTCTCTCTCTTTCGCTGTCTTTCTGTCCCTCTCTCTCTCTCTCCTCAAGTAGACTCGAGAGTTGGAGGTGTTTGTTTCAGCTGAAGAAGCAGTTTCTGGCCTCACCGCAGCGCTTAAATGGGTCAGCCAATGAAAACGAAGCAACAAAAGGGGATGTGTAGCAAAACAAACCCTCTTCCGTCTCCTCCCTCCATCTCCTCCCTCCCTCCCTTCATCCTTCCTTCATCCCTCCTTCCTTTTCCATGAAAGGTCTGAATCAGAGGGGTATAATGCCGCTAATAAGGCATGTCATGAAAAACCTGTCTGTGGTCCTCCTGACACACGCGCCCCTGTCAGGGCGGCCGTGACCAATGACATCTGCTCTGGCTGGCAAAGACAAAGGACAGAGGACCTAAGACAGAGGGCAAGATGGATAGAAATTGGGGGGGGAGAGAGAGACAGAGACAGAGAGAGAGAGAGAGAGAGAGAGAGAGAGAGAGAGAGAGAGAGAGAGAGAGAGAGAGAGAGAGAGAGAGAGAGAGAGAGAGACCCACCCTTGCCATACACACCCTTGACATTGCACAGAGCAGAATTGGCTATTAGTGTTAGCCATCAGTGACATGCCTAAGAAGTACCATTTCACTCTCACTCACACACACAGACACGCTAGTTATGATTCGCTAGTTATGATTCTCTCATACTCAATCACCCACTCACTGACTCACTCACTGCCAAACACAGGCAGGCACGCACGCATGCACACGCACAGAAAATCACACACACACTAAGAGCCAAAATGACATTTTGAGGTTAGAACCTCATAGATTATCGCCATGATTGGAAAAGAGCAAGTTGTTTTCCGTGTTGAGTCTGATAGCAGTTCCGTTTAGGCTACCTGTCTATCCAACATCCAATCTGTGCCTACCCCCAACCCCTCTCTCTTTCTCTACATCTCATTCTGGAATACGATTGGCTTATGGAGAAATGCATTGTCTTTTTTTACAGTAAATGGTAAAAAAATTAGTTTCACTTTACTTGACCAGTGACATATGTATGGCATGAGAGTGTCAGTGTCATGACACAGTCGTAAACATGATGTCAATGTCATAAACCTTTTATGTTCATGAAGAGTTCACATTGATAGGGCTGTCTTTACCATAACCGACTGGCACTTAATGGCAAAGTCATAAAATGTTTATGACATTGGCATAATGTTTATGTCACATCATGCATGACTGCGTTACGATACTATTATGACACTGTGAGGTATGTTACCACGCCGGCGTCAAGTAAGCTTTACCAGAAAACGCTGCAAAGGTGTGGCTGGATAATATGCTGTAGGTTTATACAAGTCACGAGGTAAACAGAAGAGAAATAAGAATACGATAAGTAAAGATGGTTGCATTATCAATACAAAGATGAAATACTTCCAAGTTTGTTGAGGAGACTTGAAACCAAAACTAGACTTTCCATATTTTCAAAATCCATAAAACTTTCAAACTTTTATAGAGGATGGTATTCAAATCAAGAGAAATATATTCAGTGCAGTTGGTACCACTCTGTTCTATAATGTCATGTTTGAGACACATGCGTATGGTATTTTGACGTTGGTTTTTTCATCTTTCTGCTCACAGCACGACTTGCACAAAAACATATGCAATCTTGTGTGCATTCTGTAGAAAGGAACATTGATTATCACCTTGACTGGAAAAAAGTCTGTTTATCTGCCTTGTAGAATCTTCCGGATGCTTTGTGTAGACTACCTGTCTATCTGCATCCATTTGTATTTGTGTCTGGCCCTCTCCCTTCCTCCTTCCAAATCACTCTCTTTCTCCATCTTATTCTCATTCTCTCTCTCTCTCTCTCTCTCTCTCTCTCTCTCTCTCTCTCTCTCTCTCTCTCTCTCTCTCTCTCTCTCTCTCTCTCTCTCTCTCTCTCTCTCTCTCTCTCTCTCTCTCTCCATTTAAGCAGAAGGGAAGATTCAGATAACATTACATTATGCAGCAGCATTGCAGTGCAGCCGGCATTCCTCTCTTTTCTTCAAAAAAAAGAAAGAAAAAAACAACGGCGACAGATAATGATGGAAATATTATCGGCGGTACAGTATGGAGCCAAAGTGACAGTGAGACTACGCCGCGCCTGTTTTTCCGTTGAGTTGCCTGGTGCGTATAAATGATCTGCGCCCCGTGTTCTCATAAATTATTCACGAGTGAATTAAGTAAGATGGCCCCTCATTACAGCGAAAAGGTGAATTAATAGCCGGGCCGGCGTGCGTGTCAGAAAGAAGCAGCAGCACCCTTCATGCCACTCCCTAATGCCTTCAGACGGGGTCCGTGCAGAGTCACAAGGTCCGGGCTTCTCTGACCTCACCCCAGGCCCTATTTTTCATGGCCTTTTTAAAATTAGCCACCAAAAATGAACACGTTACGTTTATTTTTCTTCTGCCCGTGGCTGCTCCTTCTCATTTAGTGTGTTTTGTTTTGGTCAGGGCCGATTGTTTCTTCAGGGCACAATTATGTCCAAAGGATTGGAGATGTGTGTTGCCCTGGAGGGAAAATGGGAGCCCTGGCAACCAGCCTCTTGCAATGGAGGACGGAGGACGGCAGGAAGAAAGGAAGGAGGGAAGGGAGGAAGAAAGGAAGGAGGGAAGGAAGGAAGGAAGGAAGGAGGGAAGGAGGGAAGGAAGAAAGGAAGGAGGGAAGGAGGGAAGGGAGGAAGAAAGGAAGGAGGGAAGGAAGGAAGGAAGGAAGGAGGGAAGGAGGGAAGGAGGGAAAGAAGGGAGGAAGGAAGGAAGGAAGGGGCCAGAGAAGTGTCTTGCAGAAAATCACTGCAGTGGTCTCTCTGAGTATGCAGTATTTCCCTTATCAGGTCTTTAATGCAGAGAGGGCAACAAGCAACAAAGTTGCAGAAGAAGGCTGTGTACTTCAGAACATAAAGGCCTATTTTGTAAAATGTGACACGGAATGAAAGGTAGGAGTCGAATGCCATATTTTCTCCTCAACAACTCTTTCCCTCTCTCTCGTCTCTGTCTCTAGTCTCTTCCCTCTCTCTCTCTGTCTCTCTCTCTCTCTATTTATCTCTCTCTCCCACCCTCACCCACACCCCTTGTCTCCAGCTGCCATCCACCCCAGCCTCCAGTGCCTCTCTCATCTCCACGGTCACTCAACCCTTCAACCGGTCCAAAGATGCCCTCCTTCCCTCCTAATACAGAGGCCAATTTACAGTGAGCGGGGCAGGCAGGCACGGTGCTTGCTTTGGAAATGATCTAGCTCTTTTCCCATGACTGCAGTGTACTTTGGGACGTCTAGGGAGGAAAGGGAAAGGAAAAAAAAAGCAAATGGTAGGTTTCACATGGTCAGTTTGCCAGGCTTGACTCCGGAGCTTTGTAAGTAATAGGATTCTCTTTCTCTTTATTCCAGACAGTTTTTCCTTACACTTTTTTCCTAACCTAATTTCTTTTTCTGACCTGGCATTCGGGCTGAAAGTCGTGACAAAACTAACGGAATCACAGGCATCCATCACGTCCTGCCTTTTCCTGTGGCTGTCTATTACAGTCTATGCATAATTGGCACCACAAGTCATCATGCCCTCGTGCCATGCTCTCATGCTCCTTCACTCACCTCACCCCTCCCTCCCTCTCTCTCTCCATCTCTCTCTCTCTCTCTCTCTCTCTCTCTCTCTCTCTCTCTCTCTCTCTCTCTCTCTTTCTCTCTCTCTCTTTCTCTCTCTCACTCTCTCTCTCCACACACACACACCATCTCTATCATTCTGTCTTCATGGCAAGAGAAAGACCGCTCAATTCCCCCCCCCACAATTGCTATATGATGGAATTGCTGGACCAGTTGTACATAGTGTGGGGGTGTGGGGTAATCAATGGCAGTTGCTGTGCCCATTATTTGTCAAATTTGTTCGTTATTTTTTCCCTGCTGATAACCTGTAAAAACAAATATTTTCAATTGATATATGATATGATATATGATATATGATATATGATTGATTGTCTGCTGTATATTCTCATATTTGCTTTTTTAAGACACATGGCCACTGTGTCTTCCATACTGCTTTTAGAGTTTGTGCTTATGATGTGTATGCAGTGTAGTATGCTGACTGAGAATGATAAGCAACCATGCATGTAGGTTTGGCATACTCAGTCACGTTCTAAAGATAAAAAGGAGAACAGAAAAAAACGGTGAGATTGTTGTTCCCAGTTTTGCTGTTCAACATAAAGGCATGATGCACTCCCAGTGGACTCCACTGACCCACGCAACCCATGTTCAGCATGAGCTTTGGCAAGCACAACCTCCCCTGGAGTAAGAGGTGGAGAGAGCCACGAACACCTCACGCCTCTCCCCATCGCACCTCTCCCCATCAAGGAAGCACAATGTTAATTGTTATAGGATTGACTGTTCTGCTCTATGATTTCATATTTTTAAGACACGTGCCCACTACTGCCTGTGTTTCACACTGTGTTTTCCATTTCTGCTCATGTGCTGACTGAAAATGATATGCAGCCACGCGTGAGGGTTTGGCACACTCACTCACATTCTAACAATAAGAAAGAGACATGAAAAAAAACATCTGACAGGGCTGTTCCCAGTTTTGCTGTTCAACATAAAGGCATGATGCACTCCCAGTGGACTCCACTGACCTACGCAACCCATGTTCAGCATGAGCTTTGGCAAGCACAACCTCCCCTGGAGTAAGAGGTGGAGACTGCCACGAACACCTCACACCTCTCCCTATCGCACCTCTCCCCATCGCACCTCTCCAGATCGAAGAGGAGCAATGTTACCGGTAATTGGTATATGATTGACAGTTCCACTCTATGATTTCATATTTGGAATTATAAAACTCGTGCCCACTCCTGTATGTTTTCACACGGTGTTTTCCGTTTTTGCTCATGACATGCTGGCTGAAAATGATATGCAACCAAGCGTGAGGGTTTGGCACACGCAATCACAATCAAACAATAAGAAAGAGAACTGAAAAAAACATCTGACAGGGCTGTTTCCAGTTTTGCTGTTCAACATAAAAGCATGATGCACTCCCAGTGGACTCCACTGACCCACGCAACCCATGTTCAGCATGAGCTTTGGCAAACACAACCTCCCCTGGAGTAAGAGGTGGAGAGAGCCACGAACACCTCACGCCTCTCCCCATCGAGGCGGTGCTAAAAGTTAAGCACGAATAGCCACAGGAAGGATGTGGAGGAGCGAAAGCAAAAAAAAGGCAAAAATCTCCCCGCAGCGTGTTGGATTTTCTTGGCACTATAGAGCAAGTGGCGCACACTAATTACACTAGCTGTGGCAAGCCATCGTCAGTGGGAATGTCCTGAGGAGGCGAGTTAGGCCTACCTTGTTTCATTTCTCAACACTCCTTAAACTAATATGCATGGGCGTTGCTCTTAGGGGTGACTACAAAAGTAGCACATTAATATATGAAAAAGGTAACACACGCAACATTGCCCCAGAGACACGTAGCTTTTTTTTTTCTTCGCCAAGGGCTTTACTCAAGAGTTCACACCACTGTGAGCATGCATGAGCGCTGACTGAGCTATGGGGTGGAGTGATGATGTTAAAGGTCCTTGTGTGTCTAAAGGCAGAGGCATATAGGGGTGAAAACCCATCCATGACCGAATACATTCATTCACGAGCTTTAGCGTATCGTATAGCAAATTGTCAATACCTCAGGAGGAGCACTCTGAAGAGACCTCTAATGGAAAAACACAAGGATCAACCCTACTGACAGAGCAGCACAAGGAGGATATTTCAGGGGGGTGGGGGGAATTGTGAATCAATAACAGAGCAAATAGAGAGGAGGAGATCCAGGATTTAATCCCATGGACGAAGCAGGCAAGGTTCAGAAAAAGGAATGAACAAAATCCATTAAAGAGCCAACGTAATCTCTCAAGAGGGAGAGCGCATGCTAAGAGCTACCTCTTCCGGACTTCGGCGGGCCCAACCTCTCATCGCCTCTTTCCAGTAGATTTCGACACGCATTAGCGGAACTCCACTGCTTAGCTGATGAAGGACTCCCATTGTTGAGTGGCTAAGCGTGAGGGAGAGCTTCAGATCTACCTCAATTCGCTGAATTGTTCATAAGTAATGGGTAGGCCTGATGTTTTGCGAATTACAGTAAGAGAAAGGGCTCCATCTTGTACTGGAGATGTACCATCTCAAAGCAAGTGCATGTTCTTCTCTTCTCTCTCCTTCTCCATAATGGTTGTAATGCAGCATTTCATAAAAACGACATCAGTCACGCACACCAACTGAGGCAGAGGAATATAAAAATAGAACTATAAAACCACCACAATGAAGATGAAGATGAAGGAGGAGAAGGACAAAACGAAGAGCAGTTGGTCCACCACACTCCATGTTTTAAACATGTACTGTAGCTCCGGCAGGCAGCCCAGCATGTTTCATCCGTGCATAAGTAGAGTGTAAACTTTACATAACCAGAACCTAAGGATGTGTTAGATGACTGTGATGGCAGGGGCTGTTAATTAGTTTCACTTTGCTTCCTGATAATGAGTTTCTGATTTACAGTGCAGCCGGCGTCTCACCACGGGACCAAACTGTGTTGCTATTTCTAATTACACACTCTCATTTAGTGGGGATTAGGAGTCCACACTGGTGGGGGTTCGGGGCATTCACTCGCTCACTGTGTTTCTTTTCTTTTTTTTTTTTTTTCGCTGTCCCAGCAGTTTTGGTATAACAAACACAAGGGGTCCGTGCCGTGGCAGCCATTACAAAGCCACAGTCACTCATGATTATGTAATGTAATGTAATCGGGGCAGTCCCTGGGTTTCACCAAAAACATTATTTTTCAAACAAAAATGCTTAATACCATGGTCTTGCTTAATATTATATACTCCTATTAATAATTATTACTGTATAAAATCACAGACATGAATATGTAATGCACTGTGGGATTCCTTGGTCTACCCAAAATATTACAATTTTAAATTCTGCTTAATTAGCAGACCATGGTGTTACTTCAATTTTAAGATACATGCTCCCTTTAGTCCAGAACTGCCAATTATGAACAAGCCACAGCTATGGCATTGGTTGTCTATACCATGGCCGGTTTATACATTCGTATACGGACAGGCTACTGTATAATTGTGCCCATAGGTGCCAATTTTATTGAAAAAATTGTTCAAATAACCCCTAGGTCAACCATTTAATCCAGTAATCTTTGTATAGCATGGGTATGGTCCTTTCATAGCTAGATAAAGACATACATTTACTTAAGCAATCCCCAGGGAAACTGAAGGCTTACTTGGAAAGAGAGACTGAGGAAATACTGTAAATAAGCAGAATAAAATAGGCCTACACTGCTTTGGTACGAGTGTACCGTCATGTTCGGGCAGTGAAAGTTCCATAGAATTCTGGGCACCATAAAATACAATTTGGAATTTTAGAATCTTACATTGTTACAGAACACATTCTTTTTATAGAATGTTCAAAACCCACACTCTTAATGGTTAATCCTCGCAAGACAGTGCCCTGAAGCATACAGTTGATGGTTTTACTGCATATAACTTAACAACTCATAATACCAAATAAAACAGATGCAACACAATAACACAAAAGGTAATTAATGACTGTAGCAATTTGTGTACCTCAGCAGCCTAAAATTGCTTTAGTCTCCTTTTCTACTTTTATTTCCCAGGTGGCCCATCCGACAAAGAAGCCCTCACTTACTGTAAGCAAGCATTAAAGCGAAGGCGTTTCAGGCAAAAAACAATTTTGTTCCAAAGGACAATTTGGTTAGCATCTGGTCATCGTTAAAGCTCTTCTAATTGGGAGGTAATTCAAAGCAGACGGCTTCAA
This sequence comes from Engraulis encrasicolus, assembly GCF_034702125.1. Classification (NCBI taxonomy): domain Eukaryota; kingdom Metazoa; phylum Chordata; class Actinopteri; order Clupeiformes; family Engraulidae; genus Engraulis; species Engraulis encrasicolus. The sequence continues at coordinate 46,944,987 of NC_085863.1, forward strand.
TTTCACTCTTTAATGCGTTTAGGCACTGATCACAACAACATTTATCAAACTTCCAAAAGCCAACTAGCACAAATAAAATTCAGATTTTAAAGACAGCTGAAGGGGGGAAAAAGGAAGATGAATCGGAGGCTAGCAGCAAACTCTCTGCAGCCACTTCATTGATATGTGCTGTGTGTCTTCTATTGGAAAATAATTGCATACCCAGGGACCGAAAGCTACTTGAAAGGTCAAGGTCTTTGAAAAATGTGTAAATATGAGTCAGGCTCCTTTTTTTTCTCCAATATTCTCACTCTTTTCCAACCTTCCATTCCTGTCTCCGTCGCAGTTCCAGATTCACTATATTATACACACAATTCAATGGCATCGGTCACAACTTTGACACAACTCGCGAAATCAACAGGCCTTTTTCCTTTCATCTTTTTTCTTGAAAGATGAATGTTTGTGGCAATACCAATACCAGGAAAAATGTGGACCGGCGTGAACCTGTCAGGAGGAGCGCTTGATCCAATTAAAGTGACACAGCGACTCGAGGCCATACGTACGTACAGTACAGTGTGTATCCTTAGTTTTATGCCTTGCCACGGTCCCGCGAGACACATCGAGAAGGATGCCTCCAGACTAGTAAAACTGAAGGTCAAGTGGCACCGCTCCTCACATCATTGACTTTTATTGCCCATCAGTTGTGGTATTGAATAACATGAATCCAGTCCACTGTTTTCCTCTGCCTGTCAACCTGGCTTTTTATTATAAACCCTAAAGCCTTAAAGTCGAGCTGAGGGCGACGACGGGCTTCGATGTGTCTTTTTCTGGTGGGCAACGATTCTGCCGTGTTATAATAATCGGGCAAATGTTGCAGCAACTGCAGGGCATTTATGTAGCAATGAGGGCGAAGCCATTGTGTGTGTGCATCCTGGGTGCAGTTTTATCCAAAAAAACCCTCCTGAAAGACTTGAATAAATGTCTTTTTTTTAAGTGTTTGTTTGACTTGACATAGTCATGTTGTATTTCATTTTATTTATTTATTTAACTTGACAAAGCCGAATTCAATAAAAGCAATCATACAGGCGGGAGAAGGAAGAGGGCGCCTCTTGATTTTTTGAAGAGGGAAACAAAGGCGGCATATAAATTGCAAGATATGTTACCAGAATGAAAGAGAAATGAAATAAGACATGCCTGCAACCATGGTTCGTTATGAAACCCTTTTCCCTTGCTGTGCATGCAGCCCTGAAGAATGGAGAATCTGGTCTTTCCTCTCTCCTGTCCTCCCTCTATCCCTTCCTCCTTTTCTCCTATCTTCTCCATCTCTTTATCTCTCCCCTCTCTCCTATATTTTATCTCTCTCTGTCTTCCTTTTCTCCTTCACCTTGCTGTCTCTCTGCATATCTCTGCACTGTACCTCCCCTCGTTGCTCCCTCTTCCTACCTATTCCCTTTTCTATTTTCCTCACTCTTTCCCCCTCTCTCTCCATCTCTTACTATCTTCTTCTTCATTCTCTCTTCCTTCCTCCCTCCTTCTCTCTCTCAGGTTGAGCGCTCTGTATGAAGGTGTTTCTTCTTTCAATACTCCAGATCTGGCTGCAGCTGAAAGCAATTCTTCCTCAGTGTTTGCTCTGCGTAAAGCCACCTGGAAACCAGCGCCCTGGAAGAGATTGGTGAAATCGGCTGGCACACAGCAAGAGAGGGGAAGGGAATGGTGGGGCTGGAGAACACGGCGGCACTTTCAATTTCTGAACCTGTAATTGCACACCTCTGCTTCAGTTACTTTGGATTAGATGCAGCAGGGCCTTTCCAAAAAAAAGGGGGAAAAACCCTGCAAGTGGGCAATGCCAGACAGATACATCAAACAGATGCAGCGAATTGACGAGTTGCACCATCTACCGCCATGATCAATTAGAGACGCACACATTTAAACCAAATCCATAGTAATACGGAGAGAAATGAGAAATGTGTGCGCGTGTTCTTCAGAATAAAACATTGCTCACGGCGTCAGATGCAAACTTGTAAACGATGACAATTGGGGCTTGTTATGACACGTAGCTTGTGACACTTGGTTGCACAAACACGCAGCCCTCCGCTTAAACAGCTTGGCTTAGAGGAGGAGACCAGAGCAGCCTGGGAGAGTGTGCCTGGGAGTGCGAGCGTGCATCTCCAAGTATATGCAGGTGGGATGGGAGGACATCCTTGACTGGAGAATAAATAGCCCTGTGCACGCCACAGATATGCAGCTCCAGGAGCACACACCCTGCCTGCCTGCCTCTCTCCCATGCCAGCCGCGCCCCTCCCTTCCTGACTCCCTCCTGCAGAGAGGGTAGAGAGAGAGAGAGAGAGAGAGAGAGGGAGAGAGAGAGGGAGAGAAGGAGGCAGCAGCGGCTCCACCTTGCCAGGGAAGTGAAAGACAGAGACAGAGGCAGAGGGAGAGAGAGAGAGAGAGAGAGAGAGAGAGAGAGAGAGAGAGAGAGAGAGAGAGAGAGAGAGAGAGAGAGAGAGAGAGAGAGGAGGCAGCAGCGTCTGCATCTTTCAATGCTGTATGGGTAGTCACTCCAAGGCAGATGTAATGCTCATCCGTCCTGTCCTAATACACACACACACACACACACACACACACACACACACACACACACACACACACACACACACACACACACACACACACACACACACACACACACACACACACACACACACACACACACACACACACACACACGCAGACACAGCGCTCAGTTGCCACTGCTGCAGTGATATGACAGCTAAACTCTTGAGTGCGGTTTTGTGTTCTCCACAACACCACTAATTAAAACAAGCTCTCCGCCTGTCAGACTTCGGTAAGGGTCTGCCAGCTGCTCTGGGCGAGCCTGCGATGCGAGAGGGGAAGGGGAATTGATTTTTACTGCTCCGGGCGTACTGTTTCTCAAGCTGCTTGCTCAAGCTCTGCTTCTGTTGCGGGCTGACTGGCTGGCTGGCTGGCTGGCCGGCCGGCCGGGCAGACTTTGACTTGCTTGTGGGCTTATGCTGAAGGGCGTTCAGGCCTTTAGCGCGCACACATGTGTGTGTGTATGTGGGAGTGTGGGAGTGTGTGTGCCTGTGCGTGTCTGTGTGTGTCTGTGTGTGTGCGTGTGCGTGTGTTGATGAATGTGTGTTTGTGTGTAAGTGTGTGTTAGTGTGTGTGTGTGTGTGTGTGTGTGTGTGTGTGTGTGTGTGTGTGTGTGTGTGTGTGTGTGTGTGTGTGTGTGTGTGTGTGTGTGTGTGTGTGTGTGTGTGTGTGTGTGTGTGTGTGTGTGTGTGTGTTTGACTGTGTGTTTGTGAGCTCAATGATTTTGAGAGATCTTGTCTTGTCACTTAAAATCTCTGATCGACCTCCACTCGAAAAGAACCGGTCATTTTTGGAGAGATGAGGAGCTACCTTTTGATGGCCACAGTGTTTTATTGTAGGAACATGCACTGTACAGTATCAGCATCGAGCGCAAAACCTGTGAAGAAAATGTCTCCACCGCAGACAATGAAAATGACTCGAGTACATCTCGACTGGATGACATTAAGAAAAAAGAGCACAGCGCGAGAGGCGGCAGACTGTGACTCGGAGCTGTAATTACTGTTATCGACTTACAGTTGGAGCCAAAAATCCGGCAATTCATTACATGTAACGCAGGGATGAAGAGCAAAAAGGCAGTAAATACCACCCCGAGGAGGAAGGCAGTCAAGGGGAGAGAGTTGGTTTCATTTAAAATCGGAAAAGCACTGTCTGCTGTAGCCCTCAGCAAATGCAATGCAGCCCTTCCTCTCTCTCTCTCTCTCTCTCTCGCTCTCTCTCTCTGTCTCTCTCTCTCTCTCTCTCTCTCTCTCTCTCTCTCTCTCTCTCTCTCTCTTTCCCTCTCTCTCTTTCTCTCTCTCTCTGTCTCTCTCTCTCTCTCTTTCTCTTTCTTTCGCTCTCTCTCTCTCTCTCTCTCTCTCTCTCTCTCTCTCTCTCTCTCTCTCTCTCTCTCTCTCTCTCTCTCTCTCTCCCTCCTCTCCCCAGAATCACACACATACAGTATAAAGCATTCCGAAAATGTGATTTAACTTCCATTATGTCTCAAAGAATTGTAACTCTACTAGTGGTGGGCCGTTATCGGCGTTAACGTGCTGCGATAATGTGAGACTCTTGTCGCGCGATAAAGAAAATATCGCACGTTAATCTATTCTCAAAATATAGGTTTGGAGTTTGGGTATGCACGTCACCATAGCGTTTAATTGACAGACGCTTTCAGACTGCGCTCCAGTAGTTTCTCCCCTCCCCCTGCTGAAAACATTAATCCCTCTGCCGTGGTAGGTGTTGTTTGAGTGCTTTTTCATAAGTGGTAGACTAAAGAGACGTTATTGTTTAAGGTGAACATAGAGAGACATTATTGTGTGTGAGTAGGCTACCAGCCCGACATAGCCTACATTTCCTCACGCATTGCATGGAACACATAGCCTAAACAACTTCCAGAAATCTTGCCTGTGCCATAATTGCAAAACATTCCGTGTGATATGCATTTTGAAGATTGTCAAACTGAAACTGTCAATATCTACTCTCACTGAATGTTTGTGTTGCAATCGCGCACATTTGCGAGATATTCTCATGTCAAACGGTAATAATCCTCGCGGTTGTCGCGCTTGATTTTTTTTTTTTGCCAACTGAATTAATTTCGAGTTGTAACTCCTCTGGCATTCTGACTCTGAAAAACAATTGTCAGGTTTAGAATTAGGCCAAATCGCCGTGTGTCAGTGTTGCAGGTTCTAGATAGCGAGTAGCCTGGCTCTGCTCAGGGCTGCGGTGCCTAATGCGCGCAGAGCTCCTCCCTGTCTTAAAGGAGCCGCTGCTCTTTTCAGTGGCAGATTCTCTCTCTCTCTCTCTCTCTCTCTCTCTCTCTCTCTCTCTCTCTCTCTCTCTCTCTCTCTCTCTCTCTCTCTCTCTCTCTCTCTCTCTTTCTCTCTCTCTCTCTCAGAAATGCTGAATTGTTGAGGTAATTTTGTTTAAATAGCCTAAATGTTTGATAGATTTATCTGTATTTGCCTCTATAATGTATAGCGCTGTTCATTTTGAAATTTCAGCATCTTATAACTGTAAATGCTTCCTAATATATTGGACACATTTTACACATATTGCAGTGATTTTTTCATCACCAAGTATCAGCATAACCATTTTTTGAAGATGAGATGCATTTTGGAAAAAAAAGATGAGCGCTGGTCTAATGCGCCATCTGTCTTAAGAAACCCCAAGGTTTTTTTCGGTATTATTTTGCTAGCGTGCCTATTCTGAATGAGCCATTTTGATATAGATTAATCTAGATTAATCTAGATTAATTTCATAATTACAGTGAGATTAATCTAGATTAAAAAAATTAATCTATGCCCACCCCTAAACTCTACCCATAAGAAAGTGTGTGCTGCTGTGTGCTGTGAAACACTGATATTTATATCAATGTACTGTAGGTTACCACTTGGCGTGCATTGCCATGGTATATTTTATTTAAATCAGAAAAGGAAAAAGAACCACCAAGAGGCTCTCTCTTCATTCACATCTATCACATAAAAACCTTACTGTGACTGTGATACAGCCATACTGTACATACAAGGACACAGTAATACTCCAAGCCCATGAAAGTCAAACCATAGATCTTAAATATACACGTATAATATAATATTTATGACATTGAAGTTCTTTTCATCACATCCTGAATGACTAATGCCATCCATCCATCCATCCATCCATCCATCCATCCATCCATCCATCCATTCATCCATCCATCCGTCCATCCGTCCGTCCGTCCGTCCATCCGTCCGTCCGTCCGTCCCTCCATCCATTCATCCATCCATCCATCCATCCACCCACAACAGAGTGTCCAATTACCAGCTCCCTGACTCCTGCAGCATCCCTCTACAGTGCAGAAGGCCACCTTCACCACAGCGGGAGCGTCCTACAAAGCACAGCCACCACTGCACTGACAGATAGAAACACTGAAGTGAAGTTTTTTTGGGGGTGCTATCGTCCCTACAAAGCACAGGCAGGCAGCATTGACAGGCAGGCAGGCAGGCTCACTGTTCAGTAGTTCAGTAGCGGTTGAGGTTGATGCTGCTCGGCCCGGCTCGGCTCGGCTGTGCCCACTTCAGGGTGTTTGATGTGGCCAGCTTTGATGTAGACTAGTGTATTATCTCGGAGTGGGGGGGATGGGGGTGGGGGACACACCAGGGCAGCCAGTCAGTGTGCAATGAAATGGGGGCTGTGTGAGCTGATTGAGTGAGCTGAGGCTCAGACCGTGCGCTGCTGCAGCCTTAGCCTTAGCCCCGTGTCCCTCGGCTA
>NC_085863.1:46956307-46961307 GCF_034702125.1 Engraulis encrasicolus
CGGGCCTGGGACAAAGTCATCTGAAACGTCCCCCCCCCGACTTAATACGTACAACGTAATGTGGACCCAATTCTGCCACCCACCCCGCCACCCATATCTGGGCCCGGAACAACTGACCCCATTGCCCTTGCACTGACAGCTTCCTTAGCCACAGCGCACGGCACCACACCCAGCCACGCATCGCGCATCGCGCACTCCACCTCGCTAGCCAGCCCGCCCGCCCACTGCTGATGTAGTGGTCCCCACGACACAGCCCATTAAATCAGTTCCGTGTGATTTCCTCCCAACCCCGGCCCCTGGAGTGCTCATTTCTAGCGCTGAAAAACAGGTCCTGGGCCCTCCATGAATTAATAAACACCAGCCTGCCTTCCCCTTAAAGGTTAGCAGCCCCATAATAGTATGTTAGCCCACCGCGACTGACTGGAGTGAGCCGTTGTTTTCTCTCTACCCGCCGCTACTTTTTTGAAAATGATTAATACACTCGGTAATGTGCCATGGCAGGGTTTTAATGACAGTGCTGGACAAAGACAAATAATTCATACTCGACTACTCGTGTGGCGCTATTCGCTATTACGTTATATTACATTAACGTGGCATGGCTGTTTTTTTCCGTCTTCATTTTTTTTTAGCCGTGGTGCTGTTGAAACCGTGACCTTTTTGCGGGCGCTTTGGTAAAAACCCATTGTATACATCCAACATCTGAAGATGGAAATGTCTACATATTCCGTTTGATGAGCATGCAGAAGAAGACAATAGATGTACCACCGCGCATAAATTTTATATGCACTAGTATGCACAACGGCTATATAATCATGTGCTCGTATTGTATTGTATGAAGATACAGCGCTGTATAATCATTTATGGAACACAGAGACAAGGTTAAAGGAAGATTCTGCTCATGCAGCATTTGTTTTCGTTTTTGCTCTTGGCAAGAGCTGACATAGAATGAAAGAAAAAAACACTTGGCATTTAATGCATGAAGATCTCAAGAAATCGAGTTAATTTCTTTCCACTATTTCAGTCAAAGACACAAACGCGCACAGACACAGACAAGCATGCAGACACAGACAGGCACAAACACAGACACAGGCACACACACAGGCACACACACAGACACACACAGAGACACAGACACACACAGACACACACACACACACACACACACACACACACACACACACACACACACACACACAAACACACGATACACACACACTACACACACACACAGCCCTTTAGAAAGTGGAACACGGCGACATGCATGGAGGAGGACGAATACAGCCATCTGCAGAAGAAAAAAAACACCATGAAAGAAAGGGAGAGAAAAGAAAAGCGAAAGACAGGGAAAAAAAGGAAAAGAGAAAAACGTCCACAACGAGCGGTGAGTCAACAGATTAATCCAAATCTTCCCCAAGCTGGGCGCACTCGCGGCGCTGTGTGCTGTGCTGTGCTGTGCAGTGCAGTGCAGTGCTGCGCCCGGCCAGCCAGCATAAAGAAATAATGCTTTTGGGCAACCATTTATCCCTCTCCGTTCCAATGCCTCTCTCTCTTGGCTGGCCCGTCCCACATCCCCCCCACCTCCGGCAGAGGCGCCGGAGAGGCGCGGGTCCCTGGTACTGGCAGCGCTCGACAACCAGTAGGGGCCTGTCGGAGAGAGATTAGACAGTCTAAAATGCACTGTCAGGCATTGATATTCTCCCTTGTCCCCGCTATTGAAGTGGAATCATGCTGAAAGCGCTCCGCCGCGTTGCCTTTTTCCACCACTCTCACTGGGCTAAGAGCCTTGCCAAAGCACTCGACAAAAGGTGAAACAAATTCCAATCTGCAGGAGGGGAAGGAGGGAGGACGAGGAGGGAGGAGAAGGATGAAAAAAAAACCAACCACACATTGGCATTTTTTTTGTGTGTCCAACACGCCGGCATGCCTCCAGACAAGATGCTCGTCGCCACATAAGGAGGCCTGCGCTGTCTGTGCGCGATGTCATCAGTTAAACATAAAGCCAAACAAAATGAAAAAAAAAGAATCGATGCCAGTCAATGGTTTAGTGGATCATTGACGATTTAACAGCCTCGCTAGCGGCTCACCAGAGAACGGTTAAAGTGTATATCAATGTGTGCGAAAGGACGGGTTGTCGTCTGCAAAAGCAAACGTGACAGAAGTCGATATAGGCACGTCCACGCTCCGTGGCGCGTTGAAGAGTAACGTGTGAATAGTGTTCCTGCGAGGTTTCTGTACAGCCCCTTCCTTCCCTGGCAGATTCTCACCTCCACCACTACATTACTGTTCATGCCTCTCACCTGACACACACCATCTCGCAGCCGTGTACACACCCTCTTTGAGTGACAACACACTTTGCGGAGTGACATGCGAGCACACACACACACACACACACACACACACACACACACACACACACACACACACACACACACACACACACACACACACACACACACACACACACACACACACACACACACATGCACACGCAAACATCCGCACGTGTTTGCATAGACACACACACACACACAGTTGCAAATAATGTTCACACATATACACTAATATACAGACACACACATACAGTAGACACATACATGCAGATCCACACACTGACTGCACACTTCGGGGAGTGACATGCACACATACACAGTACACACACACACTCACACACAAATCCATACAATGTTCACACTGATACACAGAAACAAGACATTAGACACAGCTACACACTCTCACACACACACACACACACACACACACACACACAGATAACACATATCACACAAACAGAACCGCACACCAAGCAAAATGGCACACACGCACGCACGCACGCACACATGCACACACATACACACGCACGCGCACACACACACACACGAACACTCATGTACTGTACAGTCAAGACCCGTTTACATGCATTTCAACACCAAAGCAACATGATTCCTGGTTTATTCTTGGAGCGTCAGGCAATCAGGAGGCCCTTAGCATCTGTCGAGCTCTTCACTTAGCTGGAAATAAAGCTTCTCGCGAAAACGACATCACAGGGCCTGGTGGGCGCGAACAAGGAAGCAAGTGAGCGAGCGAGCAAGGAAGTGAGCACGCAAGTAAGCGAGCGAGGAAGCAAGCAAGCGAACGAGCAAGAGTGTCAACGCGAACTCGTGTAGCTAGCATTAGCAAGGACCCTGCAATGCAGACTACTGTAGACTGTCTCAGTCATGTCTCGGAGACACAAAAAAAAGCCAGTGCCTGGTAAAAATAGATGGCTCCCCCAGGCCTCCAGGGGTGGCTGTGCGGCTTATGAGGAACGTGCCTCATCCTGACTTGTTTTGCAGCCGAGAGAAGTGCATCTATACGGACATGATGACATGTAACACCTATATACACGGAGATACATGGAGATACCCAGCGCCAGGGCCAGATTAATGCTACAGGCCAAATATGGCTGCAGCCTAGGGCGCCCCATCTGCCAAGGGGGCCCCATATTGGCCAAAAGTCAAAAATTGCAAAATTGTGAAAAATCTTGTGTCGTGTTGAGTAGAGTTGGTAGACATGTTATCCTACATTCCTGGCATGCAATTGTGACACTGTCTATGTAAATTTGTCACTAAATTTGCGTTCCGGGGGCCCACAGAAGCCTGTAGACCATCTTAATCCGGCCATGCCCAGGGCCGCCGACAGCTTAGGCTGGGCCTGGGACAAAGCCATCTGAAAGGGGCCCATCCCCAACACTACATACAATGTAATGAAGACCCAATTCTGACTCAAAGATGACTTTGTCCTGGGCCTGGCCAAAACACTGTCACCACCCCTGGATACAAATACAGATACCTACATCCTCTCTCACACAATACAAACACACAACACCAAAGGCACGCTCAGAGACAAGACAAATACTGCCTCTCTCTTCCTCTGGCTGTCTCTCCTCATTATATAAACACATGACAAGTGCAGCTATGGATATGATGAGATGCAGCACCTATAGACAAGGAGATACATATGCAGACACGCATAGACAAACACATGCATGGCCAGGCAGCCAGGCAAGCAGGCAAACACACCCATACATCCACTCTCACACAATACACAAAGGCACGCTCAGAGACACAGACAAATACCGCTTTTCTCTTCCCCTATTACATAAACACATAACCAATCACAGACCCACACACGCACGCACGCATACACACATGCACACACACGCACACACACGCACACACACGTGCTAACTGAAGCCCATACGCAACCACACATAATCACTATTAATCAAAAATACACACACTAATTTAAATACGTGCACACAGCACCCGGGGGCCTCTCTCTCTCTCACACACACACACAGACACACAGACAGACACAGACACACACACACACACACACACACACACACACACACACACACACACACACACACACACACACACACACACACACACACACACACACACACACACACACACACAAAGATTAATGCATTAACTAACCTGTACAAACACACTGAAGGTTAAATGTAAATGTGCCAAGGCCCTGCTCTATCTGAGTGGAGGGGAGGAAAAGAGGAGAGAAAGAGAGGAAGAGAGGTGAGATGAGTGAGGGATGGCAATGAGAGGAGGAGAGAAGGGAGGAGTGGAGAAGAGAAGAAGGGAGGAAGAGTGGTGAGATGAGGGAACAGTGGAGAGGAGGAGAGAAAAAATGGAAGATGAATAGGGATGAGATGATGGAGGAATGGAGATGGGGGAGGTGTGGAGAGAATGATAGGAGGAGAAGAAAATAGGAAGGGGTGAGATGAGGGAGGAGTGGAGAGGTTGCAGAAGAGTGGTAGAGGAGCGTTGAGAGGAGGAGGCATGAGATGAGGGAAGAAGAAAGAGGAGGAGAGGAAAAGATGAAGAGGGGTGAGATGAGGGAGGAGTGGCGAGGTTGCTGATGGAGTGGCAGGGGTGTGGAGAGGAAAATAGGAGGAGAGGAGAAGAGGAAGAAGGGTGAGATGAGGGAGAAGTGGCGAG
>NC_085863.1:46966307-46991307 GCF_034702125.1 Engraulis encrasicolus
AGATTCAAGTGAGAAACACACCCCTACCACTCGCACACAGACTTGAAGATAAATATACACAGTGATTAAAAATAGCCTGTACTGTATGGATGGAGCTGTAGCTTATAGCTCGGATGCTGTTGCTACCAGCCGCTTTAAAATGGGTGGAGAACGCAGGGAAGCCGACAGGGGGGACAAAAGAGGTAAGTTGTCTGGGGCCCAGGAAAAAGGGGGCCCTGAATTGGACTGCCATTACATTGCATGTATTGGGTGGGTGGGGGGACTTTCAGATGTCTTTGTCCAAGCCCTGTCAAAAGCTGTCAGCGGCCCTGAGAGAATGGCCATAGAGACATAGATGGCTGTCTCTGTCCGTGGTGCTGAAAGCAGCAACTGAAGTAGCCACTCCCTGCCATTCCACCTACCCACTGGAAATAGACGTGTCAAGTGTGTGGGCAAACGCAGGGGCTCAAATGCACGCAAACACCAGCTATGAGCTACTGTGTTGTTTACCGGGTAAACATCTACTGTAGCAGCTTGTTCTTATGCAAATGCACATTGGGGTTGTCGCATGGTTTGGAAATAAGCAGCGCATTCTTCAAACATCAATTTTCTACATAGAAGTATGCTATGAATAATCAAAATGCTGCACCACTTAACATAACACTGCAAAAAGTCCTCTTGTTCTATATTACATAATAACAACAACAGCAAGTAATAATAATAATAATAATAATAATAATAATAATAATACCATTATTATTATAATTATCATTATTATTATTATTATTAATAATAATAATAATAATAATAATAATAATAATACCATTATTATTATAATTATCATTATTAATATTACATTATTATCATTACTGTTGTTGTTGCCTTCCATGTTTTTAATGGCTTTTGTAATAAAAATAATACAAAGCGGATTCCAAAAAAGTTGGGACACTTTGTAATTTTTGAATAAAATCAAAATTCTGGCATTTTCAAAACATTCAATATGTTAACAAGTTAGATCATTATGCACAGACAACATATCAGTTGTTAAAGTCAAGCAGAATTATTGTTTTGAGGTAATTATGTGATCATTTAAAATTTCACCCTTGCAACAAATCCCAAAAAAGTTGGGACAGGGCCAATAAAATGCTTTTTATATTGGATAAGACTTAACACAACACAAGGGATGAGACTGAACAGTTAGATACTTTGACTGATGGCATAATTTTATTCAAAAATTAGATATTTTGATGTGCGAGACATTATTTCAGCAGCTCAACTGATAGGTGTGTTCTTCAACTTGTTTACCTTTTTGTTATGCTTAATATGTGGCATATCCTGACTGCAAGAAAACAATTTTGTGACCTGTTTACTCTAATGATGGACCACACTGTTGGAACATGGTAGAGATTGAAATTTGCCACCTTTATGGGGCAATATCTAAAGGCGGTGCTCCAAAATATAATGCCTTGGTAGCTATGTTTGCTGTTTAAAGTCTGTATGTATCATTCAACATTCATTTTAATGCTCTACATGAGTAAGAAGACCCTAACCAAGTCACCTCTGCACCCCCTTACCATCATATATGCTGTCTTTCAGACTGACCACTAAATCAAGCTGAAGTATTCATTTTCTATATAACCTGGAGGGTGCATGACTCCATAATTTTCAAAATGGATTAAATATTTACCATTCTGTAATCAGAGGACAGTTTCACATGTCTCCTAGGTCCATAGAATGAGCTTTTCCGCACGCAACACTGTTTAATGTCTGCATCATGTGCATTAATCAAGTGTTGTGTTTATGGTCATTTTTTCGAGAGCTGTCATTGCTGGAGTGTCATAGTTTGCTTATTGACCACGAGTATGTCATGATCTCATAACTCGTGCAATGATAACACAGAACTCTATATTACGGAAGTAGGCCTTATATGTCTGCAATTTTGATAATTCAATCTTTCTGTGTAATAGATAAGTAATTAGTCCCTCAAAATATTCGCCGCTGAGTGCCATAGCCTCTATGTGATGGTATTTTATTTGTGCATTCATGTTGGCAGTCAATATAGTTCCTTTTAAAATATTCTTCCTTGTGTAATTTTTAGAATTATCCAACTATTACAACAGGTTTTGGCCCTGTCCCAACTTTTTTGAGATTTGTTGCATGGGCCAAATTTTAAATGATCACATAATTACCTCAAAACAATAATTCTGCTCAACTTTAACAACTGATATGTTGTCTGTACATAATGCTCTACCTTATTAACATATTAGATGTTTTAAAAGTTCCAGCATTTTGATTTTATTCACAAAATACAAAGTGTCCCAACTTTTTTGGAATCCGCTTTGTACCTGCTATAATAAAAAATACCAATACTTTTCGCTCACTTCCAGCAAACCCACATGAGTCATTACGTGTAGAGACAGCCCCTTTGACAAGCAAGTAGTTCATTACATGTTTTTGATGTCGAGGCACGAACAGATAAAGGTAACCTCCCCCAACCCCCCCCTCACACACACACACACACACCCCACGTACCCCCCACCGTCACGTACCCCCCACCACCCAACCACGTACAAGTACACACATCTCTCTGGGCTCTGACAGCGAGATCACAAGACTATTTCATGCGGCCTGCATTTACAAACAATGGCAACAACAGGGAGGCCTCTCATCGCATCTCAAACAGCCAGCTGTCAGATCGCCAACCCTCTTCTGAGAGCCCTTACCTCCTGCCTGCAGTCCTTCAAGAACCTAAGCGCTTCAGGCACTATCAAAGAAAGAAAGAAAGAAAGAAAGAAAGAAAGAAAGAAAGAAAGAAAGAAAGAAAGAAAGAAAGAAAGAAAGAAAGAAAGAAAACGAGCTGGTCCTTTACTGCCTAGTGCCTACCTAGTGAATCTCCCTAGTGTTAAGATAACACTTACAGAATCGAAGTTGACACTCATTGGATTGGCTCTGCAGTCCTTCACGAAGCTAAGCGCTTCAGGCACTATCAAAGAACGAAAGAATGAAAAAGAGCTGGTCCTTTACTGCCTAGTGTACTCCCTAGTGTTAAGTTAACACTTAGGATCAAAGTTGACACTCATTGGATTGGTCCTGCAGTCCTTCAAGAACCCAAGCGCTTCAGGCACTATCAAAAAAGAAAGAAAAAGACCTGCTCGCTTACGGCCTAGTAAATGTTACTCCCTAGTGTCAATGTAACACTTAGAGAGTCAATTTTGATACTCTTTGAGTTGGTCCCACTCTCTTAAATGTTAAACTGATGCTTAAAGGTGCATTGTGTGGAATGGTGGCAAGAGTAGGTATTGCAACTACTGTATGCTGGTCGTTGAAACTGTGCTGTCTACTGCCAAATTTGATCTTTTCAGGAACATTTACAAAATAATATACTAATATTTACTAGTATGACCAAAGTTTTGCAGCTAAAAATGTCTTTAACAAAATTGATGGTGGTGGTAAGTATTCATGGAAAAGGTAACATTTGTGAATGGGCAGTATGAATTCTGGAAATAAACACCTTATACTAGACCGTGCACCTTTTAAACGAAATGAAAAGAGCTGCTTCTTCACTGCCAAATACATGTTACTCCCTGGAGCTAATTTAACACTTGGAGAGTCAAACTGACTGCAACACTCACTGTGTTGGTCCCTACAGTCCTACACAATGTGACACTGCTGCTGCTGAAATGTACTGTGTCTGGCAACCAGTTAGTCGGTAATTGAAATGATTGAAACCGTGTGTTCATGAGCTTGATCCAGGTCACGCCATGATTGCCCCCCTCTCCCAAAAGCGAAAATGGGGGCTCCATGAGATCAGACAAGATAAATGGATAGGAGGTAGATAGATCACAGTCCTGCTGGACCTACATGCCTTCTGTGTTTTCTTTCTTTCTTTCTTTTTTTCTCTCTCCAGGCAGCCGCCATTGAGAGCTGGGGCATGGAGATTACACATAAAAAGAAACATATGAAATAATAATGGGCCGCCATGAAATATGCACAGCTAATGCACCAGGCCTGACATGTGAAAGCAAGTTTGTTACACCGTCTGTTTCAGGCACGGTGCCTGTGAGCCTCTCCCTCCCTGTCCCTCTGTGTCGTTGCCTCTCTCCTTTGCCATCTCTCTCTGTGTCCCTCCCTCCATTGCTCTCATTCTTGCTCTTTCACTCTCTCTTTCTCACTCTCTCTCTCTCTCTGTCTCCTCCTCTCTGTCGCTGTCTCTGCTTTTCTTTCTTCTTTTGCTCTGTCTCCCTCTCTCACCCCTCCTCTCTCTCTCTGTCGCTATCTCTCACGCTTTCTCTCTCTCTCTCTCTCTCTCTCTCTCTCTCTCTCTCTCTCTCTCTCTCTCTCTCTCTCTCTCTCTCTCTCTCTCTCTCTCTCTCTCTCTCTCTCTCTCTCTCTCTCTCGGTGGCTGGCTGTCCCCACCCTTCTCCACTGCATGCATTAGCACCCCCACCCACCTCCCATCTCCCACAACCCACCCTGTCTCTTCTCTCTTTTTCTCTCTCTCTCTCTTGCTCCTTTTCCTTTGCTCTCCTTCCCTTTTCCCCATCTCTCCAGAGCTGCTAGTCATTAGTGCAGATAACAAAAGAACAATGGGTTGTTCATGGTGCATTCTGCCGATGATCCCCCCCCACCCCACCCCCTCTTGCCACCCCACCCCACCCCAACCTCTTTCATGTACACTTAGGACAAGTCGTTACGTTGGCATGAAATATATGACTAATCACTGCTCTAATACGGGACAGCACCACCGATTGTTGGTTCCAAGCCAGAGCTCCACACGTTTGCCGATGCAACACGGGGAAGAAAAAATAAAACAAAAAGATCTTAATATTCATGTGTTAATAGACTGAATTATCTACGCTCACCTCAAAGTCACATGGCTTAAGTGTTTTAACATCTATTGCGAGCAGCTAAGCTCATTACTATCGCAAATTCATGACCTTTCTGCTCTCATTAAGAGTGGCATAAAAAAATATTACATGAAACTTTTTCCTTTTAATGAGGTGTTGGCCCTTTAGCGCACGCTAATAAAACATAAAGAAGGCCTCTTCTTCAAGGTATTCTGAAACGATTTCTCTATTTAGAAACACAGTCATCAAGCTCGGGTAATTGCCTCTGCTTTTCAGATCAGGTGTCCACACACTCAAGCTGCACACTGGCTGTCTTGCTTGGGGATTAGGGTGGGGAGTGCCTGTGAGAATGTGAGAATGTTGTTTCTGAGTGTGTGAATGTGTGTGTGTGTGTGTGTGTGTGCGCGTGTGTGTGTGTGTGTGTGTGTGTGTGTGTGTGTGTGTACGTGTGTGTGTGTGTGTGTTAGTGTTTGTGTGTGTGTGTGTGTTTGTGTGTGTGTGTGAGAGAGAGAGAGAGAGAGAGAGAGAGAGAGAGAGAGAGCGAGAGAGAGAGAGAAGAGAGAGAGAGAGAGAGAGAGAGAGAGAGAGAGAGAGAGAGAGAGAGATGTTGACAGCATTGACTGGGACTAGGACAAAGTCATCTGAAAGGGCCCCTCACCCAATACGTGTAATGTAATGAGGACCCAATTCTGGGGCCCCCTTCTCCCTGGGCCCAGATGACAACTGACCCCTTTGTCCCCCCTGCCAGCTTCCCTTTTGGTAGGTGATAGTGTGTATGTGTGTGTATGTGTGATTTTTGTGTGTGTGTTATGCTATCCTCTGAGGACATGAAACATGTTGTGCTGGTACAGTACCAGCTCCATTACATTGCAAAGAAACAGCACTGAGAGGCAACACACCCTGCTTCCCCCAACCCCCCGCATAACAGTGCAGCCTTAAAAACTGGAATCACCCTCTGGCGTGTGTGTGTGTGTGTGTGTGTGTGTGTGTGTGTGTGTGTGTGTGTGTGTGTGTGTGTGTGTGTGTGTGTGTGTGTGTGTGTGTGTGTGTGTGTGTGTGTGTGTGTGTGTGTGTGTGTGTGTGTGTGTGTGTGTGTGTGTGTGTGTGTGTGTGCAGCCTGATCTCCAAAAATTCCGTGCTCCTGGACACGGATGTTAAGGACACGAAATCCGTGTCCAGGAGCACAGATTTTGCCAAAAAATTTCCGTGCTCCTGGACACAGAATTGTTTTCCGTGTGTCCTGGACACAGAATTATTTTCCGTGATGGGCACACGGAAGTGCTTTCTATAGGCTATTACCACAGCACTGTGTAACTATATCATTAGAAAATACATGCCAAATGCTAATCCTAAACAAAATAATGCTATAGCAATTTAAGTTGTGCCCTGACCAAAACATTCCCTAACCTTAGCCTGTCATTAAAGACATATTTTTGAGAAATACCTTTTCCAGTTGGTTGCTAGGCTATCAAAATCATATAATGAATGAAAGAAAACTAGCTGTGCCCAGACCAAAACAATCCCTAACCCTAACCTGTCAGTAGGAAAAAAAATGTTTTGAGAAAAAATATTTGAAATTAGAAAAATCCTGAGAAAACGCAAGACTGTGGAAACATAGAGCTGTGGGAGTAGCCTATAGAGAGAGCACTTCTCTGTGTCCATCACGGAAAACAATTCCGTGTCCAGGAGCACGGAAAACATTTCCGTGCCGAGGAGCACGGAATTTTGGCAAAATCCGTGCTCCTGGACACGGATTTTGTGCCATTAACATCCGTGTCTAGGAGCACGGAATTTTTGGAGATCAGGTTGGTGTGTGTGTGTGTGTGTGTGTGTTTGAGAGAGAGAGACCACGCGTGTCTTTGGACTGCATGACGCTGTCTTTCCATACCCATCTGATTCTATTCTGTTTTCTCTTTCTCTCTCTGTGTGTGTGTGTGTGTGTGTGTGTGTGTGTGTGTGTGTGTGTGTGTGTGTCTTTGGACTGCCTGATGCTGGCACTCCATACCCATCTGATTCTATTCTGTTCTCTGTGTGCTTGTGTGTCTGTGTGCGCGTGCATGTGTGTGAATATCCTGTTGTGAAAACGGGCGACAAACTGTATTGACGATGAGTCACGGCTTTGTTTGGTAAAGGCTCTTCTCTCCCTTAAACTGGAGAACATGGTGGCTGCCAGAGCTCACACTGTGACAGGCCGTAGTGGAGTGATAGACAAAAAACAAAGGTAAACACAAATTGATATGAAAAAGGTCGGTACACAAGGAGTATCCTCCTAAGGATACTAAACAAACGGTATAAAAACTAGTACATGTTGTTGTTGTTTTTTTTTTGTCTTTTATTACCGTGTCTTAAAGGGTGCTGGTGGATGTTTTCTCTTCCTCGTTCACTACACAACTGGCTCTCCTCACCAGAGCACAGAGCCCTGCCTCTTTTTCCTCACTGCGATGAACGGATGCCAAAGGAAGGATGAGAGGCCAATACAAAACACAGAGGATGAGGCAAAACCTGACCCAAAAGAGAGCAGGTGAATTGCTGCCCCCCCACCCCGCCCTGTTATTTAAGATTCAGTCACACGCTTTGCAAACGCAACCCCCCTGGATCCATAATTTAGTTCAAAGTGAATCCCTTTTGCACTTTTGCAAATGGCGTGGTAGTGCTGATTATAAAGGGGCGGCTACACAGAAGAAGAAAAAAAGAGCATCCCCTGAAATCTAATGTATGCTGTGAAAAGCCACATGGCTGTGCAGCAGGGATCGCCTCATGAATACAGATGATGCGAAACAGGGAAAGGGCTTCATTCATTTCCTCCAGGCCTTCAGTTCTCCCCTTCAAATCAAGCTTCACAGAAACTAGCCTCTTTTTTTTCTCTCTCTCTCTCTTCTCTCTCTCTCTCTCTCTTCACCCCTGTCCTTGCAGATCCTTTTTTTCTCCGGCTGCTGACCAAAGAGGGAACTAGTCTTTGCTGCTTTGCAACCGCCACCCCATACCCTCCCCCCCTCCCTCTCACGCGGACACACATAAATAACGGTTCAATATTCCAAAACACACACGCCAGTATTTTGGCCCTCCCAGAGTCTGTGTGGTACGTGCTGCGCTGCCAGTAAAGTGCTCTTTATGCCTTCCTAGAGATTTAATGCAATTGATCGTGGCGGCTGGGTCAGACATTGTGAGTGAGGGAGGCATTCTGGTCTTCTCCGGATCAGGTGGATGTTTTTTTCCCCCCTTCCTTTCTTTCTTCTCCTTCTCTTTCTTCTCATCGTTGTCTCTGTCTCTCTCTCTTGTAATCTGGGCGACTCAAAGGAACTCTTGACATAATTACTGCTCCTACTTCAGGTGAGCTGGGGTACTGCTTGTGTCAACTGACACCGGGCCAAGAAGAAGAGGCCCTCACGCTCGCTAAACAAACAGCCGAGTGACTTAATGATCATCTTGACTTGAGCACAAGAGCACAAAAACACAGGGCACAAAACACAGGACATCGGAGAGATGTCACTAAAAGGGGAACTATGGTAGGTAGTGAATGGACAGCTAATGCCATGTGCTGTCAATGGCTATTACGTCAAGCTATGTGAAAGACAGCCATCGTGGGGAAGCAGCATCCATTCCGTTTACATCTATCGGTTTATAAATAACAGAATCGCTGTCGTATGAAAATATGAATTATCCTGTTAATCTTTCTGTTTTTTTTGTTTTTTACTCCCTTCATCTTCTTTTTTTGTGCACAGTGGCAAGACAGTGGCTGTCATCTGTCTCTTGCCTCATTGGAGCCAATGCACAAAGCAGTCCTCCGAGAAGCACTATGCGTTCACAATTGTTATTACTGTGCAAACAATATTAAATTGTATTGTTTCCTACCAAGCACTGGGAGGAGAGGTGCATGAATGAATGAATCCATTAAAACACATTCCACGTTTATGACTGAGTTTCCCCACAGATAGGCCTTCTTTCTACTTGCAAAAATGCAAGACTATAATTGCAGGTCTTGGAAGGCGGTCAACGAAATTTCCACACCTGGTTGGCATTGAATGAGACCAGACAGAAACTGAGCTTAAATTATATTATTCACAAGTTTTCTACCGGAGTGCGTGCCATCTTTTACCATTCACTGAGACACAATCAAATTAATCTGATGAAATTGCCCCCAAAGTACCCTGTGTAATGAACCGCAACTTCTGGAATAAGAACACGAAAACTTTGCCTGATTTTAGTGTGCCAACTTTATGTGTCCTCACATAAAAAAAACTAAAATGTGTTCAAATCTCTGCACAACTATGCGGCTGCTCATGCATTAATAAACAGGAGAGAGAGAGAGAGAGAGAGAGAGAGAGAGAGAGAGAGAGAGAGAGAGAGAGAGAGAGAGAGAGAGAGAGAGAGAGAGAGAGAGAGAGAGAGAGAGAGAGAGAGAGATAGACAGAGAGAAAGAGAGAAAGGCGTAGGGAATTATAAATCCTTACTCCAATCTGTTCAGTGAGTAGCCAAACTGTTTGTTTCAGGGTCATATTTTTTAGTTCTGCCGACACAGGGGGGTTGGTTGGACAAACGCTAAAAAACATGGTTGGAAGCGGGGAAATCTACAGTACCATAGCTGTAGTAATAATAACTCTGCTCTAGTAAAATGACTGCAAGGCACACAGCACTGCACAACCCAGTCAATGAC
This sequence comes from Engraulis encrasicolus, assembly GCF_034702125.1. Taxonomy (NCBI): domain Eukaryota; kingdom Metazoa; phylum Chordata; class Actinopteri; order Clupeiformes; family Engraulidae; genus Engraulis; species Engraulis encrasicolus. The sequence goes on from NC_085863.1 coordinate 46,975,788, forward strand.
CCTCTAATGGTTCCCGTACTTAGCCTTGAGTAAAACAATGCAGTATCATTCGTTTTCATAGGGGTGGTGCTGAAGTTCACTACGGTGCATGCAGTAAAAAAAATCCAGCAGCAATGAATAAAAAAATAGTAACAGAATAATAACATGAATTAAACAAACCTCCATGACGGTCTCGAATCCTCCCGCTAATGAGCAAGGCTGACAACTTGACAGAATTCGGAGAATCCTGGAAAAAAAATCTGCCCAAACAGTCTAAAATGTAAAAAAAAAAAACGTTGGTCGGTCGCAGCATCTAGTAATTATGCTATTTGCTGCTTGTGAGAGTCCAGCTGTAAGTGCCACTTAAAGTTTGACAGTTACAGTGTGTATCCAGGAGCAAGATTACCCCCATGTAATTAAAAGAACCAATAAAAGTGCCTGTGCATGTCCTCTTTAAACTTCGCACACAATTAGACAATATAATAAGAATGTGTGCAGCCGGCGTAAACAGGAGGATGTGCACGAGTCTTTTCATTTTTGGTCGGTGAGGGTTGCCAGCCAAGTCATGCGGCGACTAATAACGTTAAACTAATCATTAAATGTGGAATAAGGAAAAGGCATAACGTTTTTAATGTTATATAGTATGTTGACAATGAGCTGAGGTCTAAATGGAGAGTGGGCTTCAAAAAACATGAAAATGGGCCCTGCCGTGCCCTAACGGTAGGGCACTGGGTTACTACGCCGGTGACCCGTGTTCGATTCCCGCCTGGGTTATTTGCTGATCCTTCCCTGTCTCTCTCTCCCCACTCATTTCCTGTCTCTCAAAAGCCCTAAACAAATAAAAAAAACACCCCAAAAAACATTAAAATGCAACAATGGGGTGCTGTGGTACAGCATATGAAGATGCACATATCATATACGAGCAACATTGCCAATGGCATGGGGACCTGGCTTTGAGTCCAGCCTGTGTCCTTTCCCCTTGCCCTTTTCGAGTCCCCAATCTGACTCCCACTACTTTCCCGTCTCTCTCTCTAAAATGTTCTTCCATCTGAATGAAGGAAAACAGCCCCCAAAATACAGTATAAAAAAACAGAAACGTTAAAGTAAATACAACCAGGTGGTGTCACAGGCCAGTGAGCCGGGCAGCACAGCGCAGCGCATTCGGCCATCACGCCATATGCTCTGTGTCTTGCCACAGATGGATGTTGTTAAGCGGCAAGCAACCTACCGTACGTAGGCTACGTTTTTAAAGTCACAGCTTGATTGCAGCGGTTCAAGTGCCCTTTGCAATCATGGGGTGCACATCTGATTACATCGGATTCTGATCTGATTACACTGTTATCACGATGATTTCCAAGTGCACTCCAGCCTTCTCTGGCAAAAAGAGCAGGTGGGGGAACAGAATGGCCTCCGAACGAAGGAAAGGAGAGATAAAAACGCCTTGTACTCGTCGATGGATGTGACATTTTTTGGAGGCCTGTTGGTAGTCTGGGTGTCTGGTCCTGTCTGACCTCCTCTGCATTACTTGGCCTCTCTCTCCACGAGACAGCAACCCTACCTAAAAAGGGGGGTAGACAGCCTCTCTCTGGCTCCCTGGCTCTCCCTGCTCTTCACAAGTCTCCCTGGCCTCTATATAGCATCTATCTTCCTGCCTGCACAGTATAATGTCAGCTATGAATAACAATTGCTACCTGCCACCATTAGTGAGAGAGAGAGAGAGAGAGAGAGAGAGAGAGAGAGAGAGAGAGAGAGAGAGAGAGAGAGAGAGAGAGAGAGAGAGAGAGAGAGAGAGAGAGAGAGAGAGAGAGAGAGAGAGAGAGAGAGAGAGAGAGAGAGAGAGAGAGAGGGAGAGAAAGTGTGTGTGTGTGTGTGTGTGTGTGTGTGTGCGAGAAAGAGAGAAAAGCGATATTGAGAAAAGGAAGAGCAGCCTTAATGGTTTTATCTCGCTGCAAAACAAGCCTGCCCAGCACATAACCAAGGGACACCCTGCAGCATGTTGTTGGGAGGAATCTAGTGGAGGGCGTTGTACTGTAGTTACTATGGCCCATTCCAACAAACGCTGGATGGATAAGCCCATGCAGGAGCTGGAGACTCAAGCTTTAAAGGTGCACTGTGCAATATTTTTTGTAGTTTATTTCCAGAATTCATGCTGCCCATTCAAAAATGTTACCTTTTTCATAAATGCTCACCACCACCACCAAATTTTAAGCATTCATTATGACTGGGAAAATTGCACTTTTCATACACGGTCCACCATTTTGAATTTCAAGAAATAGACATTTTTAGCTGCGAAAATTGCTGTGCTTTGGTCATACTAATATTGGTTTATCACTTAATAAATATTCATGAAAATATAATATTTGACAATAAGCAGCACCGTTTCAATGAGCAGGGGAGTTGCAATACCTACTCTGGCCACATCCTACACGGTGCACCTTTAAGAGGTGCACACAGCACACAAGATATTTTTGGGATTGTTGTGCTGAACTGTACTGTACCACAGGCTGGGAAAGATCTTCCGTGGCAGAGCTTACAGCTCCGAGGAAGGAACCGTTTTTTTTTTTTCCCCACTGCTGCAAAGTGCCGAGGAAGACCTTTATAGACTGCACACAAAAAATCATGATAAATATTTCATGGTCGACCCCACACACCCCTGCAGAGACACTGGTTTCACAGCTCTTCCAGTAAATGTTATAGGTCTGTGTTGGGTAAAGCCTGATAAATCCCTTATATCTACACCTCTCCATCATTCTCCTGCTCCTTTTTCCCCCCTCTGTGATATCACCTTTATAAAAAATTGCCCGACTGCAGTATTTCACAAAATGGAGTACGGGGATGTTAAAATGTTTCCTTTCCCGTGATGATGTTACATTCCTCAAACAGAAAAAGCCCCTCCACCGTGATGTTTCCCTGTCCATGGTAATGTTACTGCTAAATTGCTAAAAAAAAATGTCCAGCTTGTGAATACATGTGATATCAGGGCATAATACGCTTTTCATTACAAGCATATCATGACTGAGTCAAATAAAAAAATAAGTTTTTTTAAAAAAATGTCCAGGCTTGGTGTGTTTTACATGCGGCTGCAGTGTTGTGTTGTTTTTGTAAACATGGAGATGAAGCAGAGAGTAATCCTTCCCTATAATGCTAATGCTGGAGCTGCAGAGGGTGGAGAATTAGCCTTAGCCGTAGCCATAGCCGTAGCCCCTGTCCCTGACGCATGAGCTAGAGCCAGGGCCGCTGACAGCTTTAGGCTGGGGACAAAGTAATCTGTAACCCCCCCCCACCCCACCACCCAATACATACAAAGTACAATGCAATGACACCCAATTCTGGGGCCCCCCTTCTCCCTGGGCCCCAGACAGCTGAGCCTTTTGTCCTAACCCCTGCCGGCTTTCCTAGCTAGAGCTATAGCGAACAAGCACCAATGCCATCACTTCTCCTTCTGCCACCACCACCAGTGTTGTCACCGCGGCTCACGCCTGCTACGTGCTCGTTTATCTGTGAAATTGTGTAATCCTAAGAGAGATTGCCAGGAATAATTTTATTATCTCTCTAAATAGCACGAGGAGCTACACCAGCTTGTTGTAAGACGCCAAAAAAAAAAATCCTTTTTTCTCTGGTGTATGTTATTTAAAGGAAAATTAGTAATAGGCCTATAATAACATTGTGCGGAATATGCTGTGCGTGCGTGCGTGGGTGTGTGTGTGTGTGTGTCTCTGTGTGCTTTGAAAGCGCCAGAAGATCACTGTGCAGTGTCTCTGTGTCAACACAAGATGTTTCGGAGCAGCAATATCAATACTCTTAACAGGTTAAAATGGCCTCTGTTGCTCGCCTGGAGTGTCTTCTGCGCCGTGTCTGTGTCTGTGTCTGTGTCTGTGTGTATGTATGTATGTATGTATGTATGTATGTGTTGTGTCCATCACCCAGCGCCAGTACCACAGTACTACAGTACCACAGTACCATAGTGTGCTGGGCTATTCTTGTCTCTGTCAGGGGAAACAGGAGTGGGTGGAAAGAGAACACCGGCGGAACAAGGAGGACGATCCAAATGATCCGCAAGAAAAAAAAAAGAAAATAAGAGGGAGCGAATGAACAGATGAGTAATGGCCGTCAGATGGAGGTTACATTTACACATCGCCGCCAATGCCGCCGCCACCACCAACGCCAACGTTAGTCAAGGGTGGATCTCTCTATTTTGGAGAGCTTTTCGGGTTTTTATTTCACACTACCACTTGTGTTGCCATGTGATTTCATTGACACATCACCAACGGCAATGTTATAGTCAAGGGTGGATCTCTTTTTAGATGCTGTATTTATTAGGCTCTTTTCATTGGGCACTACTACTTATTCAAGCGATTACATTTACACATCACCAATGCCAATGTCAAGGGTGGATCTCTTTTCTTTTTTTCTTTCTTTTTTAGATATTTTTTAAAGCTTTTTAGGTCCTTTTTTCACACTACCATGTGTGTTGTCATATGAATACATTTACATTTACATTTAGGCTACATTATTTATTACACTGATATTTTTGTGATAATGAGGTAGAAGGAAATGAATCGGAAAAAAACCCAATCGCAACCGTGAATCGACAATGATCAATCATATGACTACTAACTGTACTACTATCATTATCATTATTTCTTTTATACATTTTCCTTTATATTAAGGGCATTCTAACTTTGCTGCTCGTGTTCTGCTGTTCCTTGAAAGCACACTACCACATACTGTCATGCAATTTTGCCAGTAAATCCATTCCTATCCCAAGCAATCATCTAGCCCCATACTGAGTGCTAGTATTCACACACCAATTCAAACCTGTACTGGCCCAACACGCTTTACAGTAACTCCTCAACTGCGTCTGAATGAAAGCTAAATATTGGACATCTGTCACACATCGTTAGCGTCCATGAAACGCATCTGCAAACCTGAAAACCTGCAAATGATGTCCCCATGGCCATGAGACTGCAGATTCCTGAAGCACTGATGCTAATTTGAATGATTTTCCCATTGATCAATATGCAGTGTGGGACGTGGGAATTTGAACCCTTATGGGCTTTTAGACCCCTTAACATAACACATCAAACCACTGTAATATCAATACTTCTACGCAGCACAGCAGTCATTCATCACTTTGCTGTCTTCAATAGTATGGCTGCATTAGTACACCTTGTACTGTGCTTGCTAATCCATTCACACATTCAAGCTACCCACTGTATGTCTATGTTTACTTATTATTGATGTCTGTATTTTGCTGATGTATTGTGTGTGTGTGTGTGTGTGTGTGTGTGTGTGTGTGTGTGTGTGTGTGTGTGTGTGTGTGTGTGTGTGTGTGTGTCTGTGTGTCTGTGTGTGTGTGTGTGTGTGTGTGTGTGTGTGTGTGTGTGTGTGTGTGTGTGTGTGTGTGTGTGTGTGTGTGTGTGTGTGTGTGTGTGCGTGTGTGCGTGTGTGATTTAGTTTTGTTTTAAAGATGCAATTTCAATACTCCCTGAAGGCTTTTAATCTATTTTTTGCAAAAGTCTCATGTTGCATAGGTCGAATAGGTATGCATGCTATATATGTCTTTGCAAAGGTTAAAGAATACACACACGGTATGTGCCGGGGACGTTTTGAAAGACTGTAGTCATTAATCCTGTTTTAAGAATCATCCAGCTCTCTAATTAAACCCAAGCAGCCATTTTAAGGCAGCCTCATCAATGCACCTCTACAGTATTTCAAGGCACGTCAGTGACCGTACCCAGGGAGACATTTAAAAGGCAGAGGCAGAGGCCCGCTTCTCTATTTAAACACAGTCACACCCTGTGCTGACATAGCAGATAATTTACATTGACATCAGCACTTCCACTCTCTCCATCTTTAAGTTAGACAAAGCCGCCACCTCCCCCAAAAAATCTCTGATTCCCCTCTCGCCTAAGGATGGAAGGAGATTCACGTAGTACGTACATTATGACACATGCAGGCAGAGCAGGCAGAGCAGGAAGGAAGATAGGCTCTTGTTTCCCTCAAATGATTGCTGCTGGCTAGTGCAGCTAGTGGAATGAGACGATGGATCGGTGGTGGAACAGACTCCATCGCCATCATCAAACAGAGTTGTACGCCGGGGCGCTCTCTCTGTCTCTTGCACAAACCAGCTCCACATGAAATGATTTCACCCGGGCTAGTCATGGAGCCTCAAAAAGAAAAAAGAAAAAAATAATAAAAAAAAAAACGGAGCTCTCCCAACATTCCATCACAGCCCACTCTGCTATCACCACACAATTAAAACAGACTGCTGGCTGCCGTTCATTAAAACGAGTGCCATTTGGTTTGCTCAAAAAAAAGGTAGTAGACCTACGTTGGCTCCCCCAGCCAATTACAGACCTCTTCCTTCCCTGCTGTTGCTTCTGAGTGCCCTTGCACTGTCAGCACTGCAATTGTTTTATGGATTGGTCAGAGCCTGGTGTATTTATTTCCCATTCACACAACCAGGACAACTGTGTATGATTATCAGGGCTTTTTCTGTAGTGCCAATATAGAACAGACAGCAGCAGGAGAGAGAGAGAGAGAGAGAGAGAGAGAGAGAGAGAGAGAGAGAGAGAGAGAGAGAGAGAGAGAGAGAGAGACAGAGAGACAGAGAGACAGAGAGACAGAGAGACAGAGAGACAGAGAGAGAGGCCAGGAGGGAGCAATTAGCTACATTTTGACAAACAGCATGCTGGGCTTTTGCAGTTTGCCGACTGGTGCTTTTAAATCAGACTGACAGACATATTGATGGGTGTGAAAACACATTTCATTTCGTACGGTCAGATAGTAACCAACTGTGCCACCGGCAGGCATGGTGGTGGAAAACTGGCGTACTGTAGATCACGAGGAAACGGCTGATCTGGAGTCAGCTATAAAACCCTGGTGATTATGAGGGCATCCTATGACTCCTATGAGAGAAATGCCCTCTGAATCTACAACACTATCACAAGACGTATGAGAATACATCGGCATGGCCGCTGAAAGCTTTGGCCGGACGTGGGACAAAATCATCTGAAAGGGCCCCCGCCACCCGATACACCCAGTGTAATGATGACAGAATTCTGGGTCCCCTCTCTCCCTGGGCTTGGGACAACTAACCTGTTTGTCCCCCCCGCTTGTCTTCCCTGTACATGTACTAAATGCAGGTACAGTATATGCACATGCATAGAATATGCACATATAATGTATGCACTTCCTCCCCTTCCACCCCTTCCTGCTATTAATGTAAATTGTAACAGAAAAGCAAAACAATGCTCCCGCATTCAAGTCAGCTCTCTGCTTTCTAGCTGAAATCCATTATTGTCATTTCCTCAATCAACCATTCGAAATGCACTCTGGATTCGACACACAAAAGAGCACAGACCACATGAGGTCAATGATCTGAATGGAAATGGATGGGGAAAAAATAAGTCATGAATAAGTCACCCCCCCACCACCACACACACTTTCTGCTTCTGTGTACTAAAGCCGCTGTCACCACCGCCACGCTAAGTGTGGAAATATTCAGAGGCGTGGGCAGAATACACCTCATAGATTTTTCGAGACACACACCACAGTCTCGCATGGCAGCCGAGCGTGTAAGAAATGTGCCTGTGTTCCAAAAAAAAAGAAAAAAAGGAGGGCAAAGTCCTTGAACAGATTGCTGTTTGATCTCGGTTTGCCGTGGTGACGACAGCAGCCCTCCCCGATCCCCCGATCCCTGGCGGCTGCTGATTGGTTCGTGGCTCTGGACCCCTCGCATCAACATGCACGGGCAGGCCCGGCTGAGCAAACAGGGGCCTGTGTGGTTGTCAAACAGCAGCTTCCATCAGTAGCATTGTGCCTGGGGTATTAGGCGGTGTGGGGAGGGAGCTCGCGCATCTCAATGAGAGAGTGATAGCAGAGATACATCCAGCAGGGCTGCATGGTGGTGGTGGTGGTGGTGGTGGTGGTGGAGGGCTGCCTTGAATCTGCATCCATGAGCATTCAAGTGTGTGTGTATGTGTGTGGGGGGGGGGAGTAGAGTAGGTGGCAGTGGTGGTGGCTGTGATGGTTATTGGATGTGGTTCTATGTGCATGGGAGTGGAGCCTTGGAACGTTATGTCTTGAATCTGCATCCATGAGCATCCACAGGGGGTTTTGGGGGGTGGGTGGATAGTGGGTAGTGGGCGGTTGTGGTGATGGTGGCTGTTTTGATGATGGTGATTCTGTGTGGAGGGAGAGGAGTGGAGCGTTGGTGGGTTGCTTTGCTTTGAAGAAGCTGAGGTGAGACTACATGGGAGCATCCGGGGGGACAAGAAAGGTGGTGGGGGGCGGGGGGGGGGGCTGTTGTGATCATAGAGCATTGGGGCTGCTGAGGTGGGGCTGGCAGCATAACCACCGGGGGATGGCTTTGGTGGTGGTCATGGTGATTTGATATACAGGAGGTCTGTGTGTGGGGAGGAGTGGAACATTGGAGGTAGCTGCTGCTGCTGCTGCTGCTGCTGCTGCTGCTGCTGCGACTGGCAGCTTCCAGAGGGGGCAAAGGAGTGGGTGCGGTTGTGGTGGTGATGGTGGTGATGGTGGTGGTGGTGGTGGTGGTGGTGTATGCCTCTGTGAGGGGTTGAGTGGATTATTGAGGGGGGCTGTGTGGGTCTATGTGTGGAGGGAGTGGAACAATGGGAGTTGCTATGCTGTGCTGTGCTGAAGCCGAGGTGGGAGCTGGGAGCATCACACATGGCACATGGCATCGTCACAAAGACCCAGGCGGGCCCCACGAGGGGTTAGAGGGTGTTGAAATGACAGCAGCGCCACGGCACCGCTAACGTCTTAATCTCTATTGCAGCGGGAGATTATCACAGGAGAGAGCGCACAAGGCATTGAGGGTTTTTTTCTTCCCTTTGACAATAAGAGATGAAGTCACGATGTGTCATCATGATATCTATGCATAACTGTATGATCCATCGCCATCCCTGAGTAGGCAATAGGCGCCAAAAACTAAAAGGGCAAACCAATAAAGAGAAAAGAAAAATGTATATACTGTATATATAGTACTACTCCCACACAATGGAAATCAAATCAAAGACTATGTGATGCAGAAACGGAAAAAAAAATCAGTGCAGCATACAGCGTCTTGACATGAACTTGGCAAAAGCAGGACTCAAAGAGTGCTGTGCCCTTTGTCACGGATAGAGGTTTTGGTTTTTATTCCCCAATAGGGGATGGAGTTCCTGATGCTTGGCAGCCACTGGATGGATAAGGCCTGTGTCCTGTCACCGGGTGTCAATGTCCTGGATGTCTCAGAGGGAGGCCATGAAGGAAATCAAACCCCTTCTTCTCATCACTCGTGCTCCCTGCTGCCACCACCTACCCCCTCCCTATCTCTTTGGAGGGAGTCGAGTATCGATATCGCCCACCCTCCAACCCTATTGTATTGTATACCGCTGCTGCCGTCACTCTGTGAAGGCGGTGAGACTTTACGTCAAAGCCGGCGCGAGTTATATATTCTCCAGCAAAAGCAGCTTTACGTACACGTCCTCGCAATCCTCGTTCCTTTAGACAGGTCGCGTTCTTCACCGGTGTGCCAGACATCGGAGGGGACGTGCGGACTGAAACATTTCCTGAATCCGCAGAATTAGGAGGTCCTTGTTATCTCATGATGTAGCAACAACAGCCGACACCATCCATTTAATACTGAGAGGGCAACAGAATGCCACAGTCATCTGAAACATTACCCTTTAGCAATGCACCTCAGACAGATGCTGTAATAGCGCCATTTATAGTGATCTGAAGCGCTTTGGAAGTCTGAACCACAGAAAAAAGGTGAGTGCTATTACAGCTCTCGTATCATTCACGGACCGTCTGCTCGACTTTACCATCCCTACAATACCTTGGCTGTGTCAGAAAGATAAGGGTACTAGAAATGCAGTGAATGTCTCTCTCTCTCTCTCTCTCTCTCTCTCTCTCTCTCTCTCTCTCTCTCTCTCTCTCTCTCTCTCGCGCTCTCTCTCTCTCTCTCTCTCTCTCTCTCTCTCCCTCTCCCTCTCTCTCTCACTCTCCTTCTTTTTTCCTTTTTGCCTGAGATCAGGGCCGCTGACAGCTTTGATCAGTCCCTGGACAAAGCCATCTGAAAGGACCCCCTTATCCAATTCATAAAATGCAATTGGGACCCAATTCTGGGCCCGCCATGTCCCTGGGTCTGGTACTATTAACCCCTTTGTCTAAACCATTTTGGTTTCTCTGCCTGAGATGAATGGGGCTGCCCTGGCTGGGAATCGAAGCTTGAGTGGTGAAGTGTTAGCAGTGGAGCCACTCGGAGCCAAAAAGAAAAAAGAAAAGAGAAAACGGCACAGACAATGATTCCCTTAACCGGTGTCATCACGACCCGACAGTATTGCTCTGCAGGGGCTCAGTCCAACCTGACCAGGCCGGGCGAAGCCACCGAAGATGAATGGTTTCGGGAGGACTCAATTCACTGATTCCCTCACCCGCCCCCACAACCCCTTACAGGCCTTGTGGCAGGGCTCTGTTCCACCATTTCGCAACCTACAGTAACACTATATGGCAATCCTGCTATGAGTTGGCTTAGCGGAAGATAAAAAAATGATATGATTGTTATTATGATAACCCTATTCCTGTTTATGTGGATTGGTATTTTATAGCGGGCCAATACCTGTAAAATGTTACAACTCGCTGCTGCAGTTAGAATCAGCGGTCCACCAAGTCATTGAATGCTTAGAAAGGGTTCTGAAAAAACACCACAGAGAGCGAGTGTGTTATGCCAACAATCTTTCCAAGCAGAGAACAATGGCTGGCATCAAGAGGATCCCAGAGTGCATGAGCTCCATAATTAAAAGGGCCTGAAAATAACCCACCCATTTTCTGTGACGCTATTTGTCCTCAAAAAAATAGAAAAGAAAAAACAAATATTACCATAGGCACAGACGGCGAAGCCCACATTATCGTTTCCCATTTTCATTCATATTGCCCGCTCTTGCTGCAGAGTTTCAGAGCTTCTGTAGAACGAGCAGCATCTGGTGCTCTCTTCGTAGTTCAGTTGTGACATGTTCCCCACAATCCACACACCAACAGATGACTCACCCCATCTATCGCTGATGCTGCAGACCTGGACAGGCGTCAACACTGAAATAGAGGCCTAGAGGACCATGTACAGTTCATTCCTACCGTTCACAACATTGCCAAAGTCCATGCTGAATGTGAGAGAAGATGAAGACACACAGCTATGAAGAAGACCTCAAGTAACACAGTTCTACAGGGACTTCAAGTAACACAGTTCTTCATGGTTATTAGGAAGGATGGAATTATGGTCATTATGGATTGTTTTCCGGTGCATTTATGCCTCTTTTCCACTGCCGTTTTCTGGTATGCCTTTGCTTCACGATTGAGCTGTGTTGTGCCTATTCGAAAAGCAAAACGTGGCAGCCAAGTCGCGCTGTGTCGAGCTGTAGGCCTACCAGAAAACCGGCAGTAGAAAAGAGCCTCTTCTGAACTTAACACATGCTGTGAGATACTTCCAAAATATTCTCAAAATTTCCTTTTGGGGGGCCTCTCTAGCAGCAGATTCTTGAATAAGGATGATCAGCCAGTATGTTATTTGATGCCTTGAGCCTATGACTTGGAAAAAAACATTAATAGCCTCATCCACTCTTCCCCTCATTTACTGCTTGGCAATTGTCACTGCCACTGAAGAGATCCACCATTTCGTCTCTCATAATTACCAGACCACGAGGATTTTCTTTGCTGAAAATACACCTGTAACCTCAGCACTTAATTGCAGCAATAGTTAATCACAGCAGTGGACATGCCAAAATGTGAAGGTCAGAACAGCACCTCTTTTGGGAGGAATTGGGTCTTTGAGCATTCACACGTAAAAATAAAAACACATCATTGATCCAATTTCTTTTAGAAAAAAAATGCTGTATAATCAATACTGGACATTTAATATTGATTGCATTATTTCCTCTAGATCCACTGTCTTTGAGCACAGACATTGTATCAAAACATCGATAACCTTCTTCACATTAAGCAAGGGCTTGATCTCGTCTTACATTTTAAGCTGACATCAAAATGGATGAAACCTCACAGACAAGAGCAGTGAAAAAAACCCACACTGCAGGCTCAGGATCACATCTCAAATTAGAGAAGACACTTGAAGGCGATGCATGGCTGGGTTTGGTTTGACTTGGGCAAGAAGGGCTATCTGAATCAGATGTCTGTTGTCATTATGCCAGATAAAATGCAATTTGGAATGGGCACGCACTACTCCATTGCCCCCCTCCCTCCCTTCCTTCTTCTACTTCTTCCCTCATCCCTCTCTATTTGGAGCTTGAGGGATGCCTGCTGCCATGCTTTTAGGGGTAGTAGAGCCTTCTGATGAATGCAAACAGGCTTTCCTCATGCTCTCCCGGCCAGAGACAAGGGGGGAGCCATTTAAAGACGAGTGAACAGCCTCTAATGAGCCCCACCTTCCACTGTGCACGTCCGTCAGGCCGCAGGAGAGCACTTGTGTAATGTGTCTGTTTCACGCACTCGTGAAGTGACGTGACAGTGTTGTTGTTGAGGTCAGGTAGAGTAGAGATGAGTTGAGGGGTATAATGCAAACCCGTGGGTATCTTTTCATGTGCACTCACATGCCAAGGTAACTCAAGCCACTTAGAGCCAGACGCAACACCAAAGCACACATGCACATTAGCCAATTAGCTGTGGACCCAATGTGTCATAACAAGCTCAGTGTAATCATCTGAGAGCAGGTTAGCACATAAAAGGAGAGAGAGAGAGAGAGAGAGAGAGAGAGAGAGAGAGACAGACAGAGAGAGAGAGAGAGAGAGTATTTATCTGTTTGTGTGTGTGTGTGTGTATGTGTGTGTCTATCTGTCTGTCCTTCTGTGGTGTGTGTGTGTGTGTGTGTGTGTGTGTGTGTGTGTGTGTGTGTGTGTGTGTGTGTGTGTGTGTGTGTGTGTGTGTGTGTGTGTGTGTGTGTGTGTGTGTGTTTGTGTGTGTGTGTGTGTGTGTGTGTGTGTGTGTGTGTGTGTGTGTGTGTGTGTGTGTGTGTGTGTGTGTGTGTGTGTGTGCGTGTGTGTGTCTGTCTAAGTACTGGTAAAAACTCACTGGGAAAGCCTCTTGTCAGGATGGGCATCCTGTTGATGGCAATGGGCACTCTGCCATGCTTGTTGTGGAAGTGGTGGACATGGTGTGTGGTGCTCAAGCTCGAAGACACGCGGGCACCTCCTGTTCTGTCCAAGAGGGATGCCAGCAGCGCCAAGGACAGCGCCAGCCTCCAGCAGGAGCGCCAACCCAGGCCGAGACCAACAAGACCCAGACCCAGACCTGACCAGGCCCCACTACCGCTCCCGCACTCACACCCGAGCAACGCCAACTCCAGCCGGGAGCGGGAAGGCTGAGGGGAGGCCTCCCCGGCCCCTGCCGCTGCTCCCACCCGACACGACGGCAACATTTTCAGTGAGACGCGGTGGTGCCCATGTTGTCCATAATCCGCAGGACTGGTTGAAGAACAGCTAGACAAAGATGCCAAAAAAACCAGCAAAAACTCTTCTTTTTCGTTCAAGCAATGAAAAAAGAAACCCAAAAAAACTCCACACGATTTCCAGGAACAAAAAAACAGCAAAAAACCAGGACAACAAGTTCTTTTACATATGAGATGTGATATCCAAAGAAAATCTTGTCATTCTCTTACTGTAGAAACCCTTCTTGATGGTCAATGGTGATGTTAATCAGGAAAGAATACACTGGTCACTCCAAAGCCATGATGGAGACACACAGTCAGGTCGTCAGCTGATCAACACAGGACGCCAAAACACAACAACCTCCACTCTCCACCATTCACTGAGGGGCCACAGGGAACCCCACAACAGAATCCTTTTGGATCTTCTTCAAGCAGTGATCAACAAAATACGCCAACAATGATGCCTTTACCAAAAAAAAAACAAGAAAAGAAGGAGAGAAGGAAAAAAGAGCACGTCAGAGGGCCTTGTTGCAGGTGCCAGACATGGTGCCGATTTTTTAAAAAAAAAATTTGGTAAGGGGTAGACGCTCTCTGCACCCCCTCCGGATGGGCTTATGGGCCGTTAAGACCTCTCCAGCCCAAGGGGTGGCCCCCTCGCTGCAGAAGCACAGATAAGGAACATCCTAACAGGGCGGAGGGATTATTTTAATAGAGAGAGCAAGGGGAATCAAAAGAAGACAAAAAAAGACAACAGATAAGAGAGTCAAGAGAGACAGACAGATGGACAGAGGGAATATAGAGAAGGGTTTAGAGAGAGAGAGAGAGAGAGAGAGAGGGTTCGTGGAGATGCGGTGGTGAGGGGCAGAGAGGTGCCCTAAGCTCATGGAAAAAGGGAGGGAGGAGGGGGGTAGTAAAATTGAGCCCTCACCTTTCCCACCACAAAAGAGAAAGAATAAAGGGAGAGAGAGAGAGAGAGCGAGAGAGAGGGAAAATTAAAGATACATATATAGACAGAGATATAATGTGAAAGGGAGTGACGTGCAAGCAGAAACAAAAAAGAGAAAGAGAGAAATCTACTGCAGCAGGGTTGAGGGTAAAAAAATAAGGAAATAAATAAATAAATAAAATAAGTAGAAGAGGAGGAGGGGGGGTGAAAAAAAAACCCAAGAGCGGCTCCCGGCGCACGTCTTCCCCGCTGTTCCGCCAGGCACCTGAACGCTCACCTTTGAAGCTCCCAAGCTGGAGAAAACAAGGAGAGCGGGGAGCGAGGAGCAAAGGAGCAAGGCGAGCAGAGGAGAGGAGAGGAGAGGAGAGACGAGCCGTCGCAGCTCAATATCCAAGCCAGTCCTTGTCCGCCTGCCTCTGCTCAAGCTGCTCGCACCATATTGATCGCTGGCGCATTTTCTCCCAGTTCTTCTTCTCTTCTCTCTCTGCCTGTTTCCGTCGGCTCCTTATAGCCTTCTAAAAATGCACAGTTCCCAAAGCGTTCAGCAGGACAAGCAGAAGAATAAAGAAGGAAAGACCAAAAAAAAAAAATCCCAGAGGGTGCGAAGGAGGAGAGGAGAGGAGAGAATAGGAGGCTGGCTGGCTGCAAGAAAAAAATGCCTTTTCCAGATCCACGGCACAGCATGGACCGCTCACACGTCCACTGGCGCGCGCTGCTCTGATATGATTCAGGCTAATTGAATCAACAGCGGCAGCAGCAGCAGCAGCGGTAGCGACTGGAGCATCCTTCCCCCGCCTTTTGCCTGAATCCTCGATGGCTGTAATCCCAGGACAAACCAGCGACCGCGACCGACAAGCGCGCGAGACGAAAGCGAGGCGTCAAACCTGAGCTGTCCTCTGTGAGCCGTGAGCGTGCCGTTCTAAGGGGGGGGGGAGTTGAAGTGGGGGAGGTGTGCACAGCAGACCCCTTCTCAGATAGCCGTGGTAGAGACTGAGACGCGAGTCGAGCAGAGCAGAGCAGAGCAGAGCGAACGAGCAAGAGCGAGCGCGAGCAGGAGAAGAGGTGCAGTGTGTGCGTTAGAGTGTGAGAGTGTGTGCGTACGTCATGAATGTGCCTGCGAGTGTGTGTGTGTGTGAGAGAGAGAGAGAGAG
>NC_085863.1:47001307-47003807 GCF_034702125.1 Engraulis encrasicolus
GAACTCTTGTAAAGACTCCAGTCCAGCGATAGCTAAACAAAACCAGCGTGGATCATTTAAAGGGGGAAACCCTGCGCATCATTTAAGACCATAAAAAGACACTAAGTGCTTGATGGACATTCCAGTGAACAACTATACAGTAATGTTGCAACAAATGTCGAAATAGATGAAAAGGTATGACAGTCAACGCGGGGATATTGATTCTGCCCTCCAGTTGGGCTACTGCTTTCAGGCAGCGAGCGGCATCTCTACCATAGGCAGTTTGTTTCCATCACCGAATATTAATATTAATTTGTTTTTTATTTGTGTTTTACAGGGTGCTTTACATACATACATTAGGCTACATACATACATACGTACATAGGCTACATACATACCGTATACACACACTTACACACACACTACAAACATTCATGAATTCTACCAGACAATCAGTGATAGATGGCTGGAATGTGCAGTAAAATATTCATATCCCTACAAGAAACATTAACATACATAGGGCTATACTATATGTTAACATTTCGCATCTTCATCAGAGCTCAGTTGGCCTTTGATGATGCAAATGAAGTAAGATCAAACTCAGGCGTAGGTATTAGTATCACAATATGTACAGTAGTAGCAGGAGCCTATTTATAACGCACAAATCTAACTCAGTATACATGTTTCATGAAGGTAGGCTACTGCCATAATGCTTTCATTTCACACAGTGGGACTAAATAAACCAACACATTAACATGTAGGCAAGCTGGTCATAACGGTGCTTCAGAAAGGACATGTTCTGCACCAAATAAACCAACAATAGCGCCATTAAATGTGAGAAATTGCCGTTGGTGAAAGCGCGGTGGTTAGTCTGAAATAAACACTTGAGCTCTTATGGTGACTGCTGGCGAAGGTCAGAGGGGCAAACAAAACAGAACACACACTCGACATGTCAGGCTAATGCACTGTGCTCTTCCCCAGTGCTCTCTCTTCCTCTTCCTCTATCCATCTCTCTCTATCCATCTCTCTCTCTCTCTCTCTCTCTCTCTCTCTCTCTCTCTCTCTCTCTCTCTCTCTCTCTCTCTCTCCCTACTCTCAATCTAATCTCTCCCTGACTCTCTCTCTCTCTCCTTCTGTCTTTCCCTCACGTTGTATCTCTAGCTCTACATCCCACCCCCTCTCTTTCTCACTCTCTCCTCTCTCTCTCTCTCCCTCTCTACCCCTCTCTCTCTGCCATTCTCTCAATCGCCCCTCTCTCTTTCTGTCTTCCCTCTCTTTGTCTCTCCAGCTCTACATCTCACCACCTCCACCCGCCCCCCTCTCCCTCTCCACAGGAGGAGGACCATGGACTTGATGTAAAATGTTAATGCGCATTGGCAGATTAGACGTTATCATACACAGACTGTCTTTAATAATTCATGGTGTTAAGACAATGCTGGCTTCTCTGTGCTCTGTCGCTAGATTCCTATCGCAGTAGGGGGAGAACCACAAGAGAGAATTTCACCACAACAGATCAGACTAGACCTTCAGAATGCATGTATACGTGCAGATGCCCTTAAAAATGCATGTCTGTGAGCTACGCATATGGCATGTCTTCAGCCAGCGAGCGAGGTCGGCGAATGACAGAATACAACAGAATGTGATGAAACAACACCGCTCACAATGGCTTCACTCTGGCAATGGAACGTCGTCAATAGGCGCAATCAATCTGGCTTTTCTGCTGAGATCCTTTATCGGATGGCACAAACTATGAGATCTGATTGCGGAGGGGAAAATGTCACTCTGATACGAGAAGGCAGTTGACTTCTCCAACCCCTCAAAACATTATGTTTCAATTAACTCCACTTAAAGCTCTTTATTGCTTTTTGAAACCAATCATGGTCCATTTAATCTTATTCAGACTGATGATATGAAACACACACTTAGGGATAAATCCAATTAGAGGCAGCACATGAATGCCTGAGCTGAACTGAACTGCAGGAGAGAGAGGGAGGGAGAGAGAGAGAGAGAGAGAGAGAGAGAGAGAGAGAGAGAGAGAGAGGGAGAGCGAGAGAGAGAGAGAGAGAGAGAGAGAGAGAGAGAGAGAGAGAGAGAGAGAGAGAGAGAGAGAGAGAGAGAGAGAGAGAGAGAGAAAGAGAGAAATGCAGCATAATCCCGGTGATGTGGTGGTGAGTGAGTGAGTGAGCTAAAAGCCTTCGAGAATGACAGATAAGATCTTTACACTTCAGGCTTTCAGTCAATTAAAACGGAGACCAATAAGCCACACAGTGGATCGCTCTGGAAGGCAGACGGAGAAGGAAGCAAACACTATTGAATGCCCCCCATCTACCCCCGTCACCTCCGCCCCCCCACCCCATTCCCAAGACAGATGTTTTATTTGCTTATTCATGATTCATTAAACCATACTGGATTGTCAACTGTTTACGTAAAATACAAATCATTTAAATAGGAGGGGAGGAGGAAACTGTACCGTATGTATACACAGAGGTGTGTATAAGTTTAATCTTATTAAGCCTTTTGG
>NC_085863.1:47011307-47018807 GCF_034702125.1 Engraulis encrasicolus
TATGATACATCACACTGGCTAATGCTGTATTCCCTTGCTTGCCTTGCTGAGCATCAATTGTTTCTTTTTGGGGTCTTTTTTGACTTTATTAATGACAGGACACTATGAGAAGAGGACAGGAAGCGAATGGGGAGAGAGACGGGGAGGGGGCGGCAAATCAAACCCGTGTTGACCACATACAGTAGAAGACGAGTGCCCCACCGTTAGGCTATGGCAGGCCAATTGTTTCAATTTAAACATACATGCTCAGTTTGTATTTGGTCCGATTCATGAATTATTTGTTTACATGTGGGAAGCTGTGAATAGC
Source organism: Engraulis encrasicolus (assembly GCF_034702125.1). NCBI lineage: Eukaryota > Metazoa > Chordata > Actinopteri > Clupeiformes > Engraulidae > Engraulis > Engraulis encrasicolus. The sequence continues at coordinate 47,011,615 of NC_085863.1, forward strand.
ACTGATCTCACTGCTTTAGCACTTCATCTACTGAGTTTACACTTCATGGGGTAGAAATTCAAATAAATAAAACCTGACAACAAAACTGTGGCTTGTGGAAAGGCTGTGACCTAGGAAAGCCTCTCACCATAGTGGCCGGTGAGCAAAGCCCTTCTCACCACACCACACCACACCACACCACACCACACCACACCATACCACATTGCTTCACACTATGCCCCATCGTAATACCAGATTTTGTTCAACACACAAAAAAACACCACACTGGCCCATACTGGCACGCAGCCGGTTGTTTACAAACAGGAAACCCATGTATTGCTCCATACCACACAACAGCACACCACACCATGTCGCACCACACCAATGCTATTGCTCCACACCACACCACACCACTGCTGTGGCTCTACACTGCTCCACAGCACACCTCACCTAACCACACCACACTACACCAATGCCATGGCTGTACACCACACCAATGCTAATTGCTCCACACCACACCACACCACACCACACCACACCACACCACACCACACCACACCACACCACACCACACCACACCACACCACACCACACCACACCACACCACACCAATTCTAGTGCTCCACACCACATAACTGGTATTGCTGCACACCACGCCACACCGCATCACAGCACTGGTATTGCTGCACACCACACCACACCACACCACACCACACCACACCAATGCTATTGCTCCACACCACACCACACCACACCACACCACACTAATTCTAGTGCTCCACACCACACCACACCACACCACACCACACCACACCAATGCTAGTGCTCCACACCGCATAACTGGTATTGCTCCACACCACACTACACCACGTCAGTGGCACTGCTGCAACAGCCGGAGGAGATGATGAGTCACGTCACCTGGCACAAAACAACAACACCGTCCCTTTGTGTCCTCCCAATTAAACGCAAAGGCAGAGGGAGCGAGGGAGCGAGGCGAAGGAGCGGGCGTTTGAGAGCCTGAGCGACTGATCGAGCGAGTGAACACTTGGCAGACGCTCTCCTCGGGCACGGCATGTGAGGCCTGAGGGAAGAGGTGTGGCGGAAAGGAGAGAGGAGCGTAGAGGAGAACAAAGAATTTGAAAGGAGAGGAGAGGAGAAGAGTGGAGTAGTGGAGTAGTGGAGTAGAAAATGAGAGAAGAGGAAACGAAAGCAGACTACAGTACAAGAGAAAGGAGGAGAGGAGAGGAGAGGAGAGGAAAGGAGAGGAGAGGAGAGAAGACGAGAGGAGAGGAGAGGAGAAGAGAAGAGAGGAGAGTTAGTAGAGGAGAGGAGATGAAAGGAGAAGCTAGAAGAAAAAAGCAGAGGAGCGGCTAGAGGAGGAGGCTAGAGAAGAGGAGCAGAGAGGAGAGCGGTGGGAAGAGAAGTGACTCATTAATCGGTGTGGAAACATAGCACAGCTCAGTTCTGACTACAGCTTGGGCTGCCTCTGTGACACATGCACATATACGCACGCACACACGCATGCAAGCAAGCAAGCACGCAAGCATGCACGCACGCACGCACGCACGCATGCAAGCAAGCAAGCACGCAAGCATGCACGCACGTACACGCGCACACCACCTCCCCATGCACACACACACACACACACACACGCACACACATCCTCAACTTTATATCTTTATGGGGCCCTCCCATTGTCTTCCATTAATATTAACCCCAATAACAGCTAAAGAATATACCAAAAAAATCCCTAACCTTAACCTGTCAGTGAGGAAATATTTTGTACACTTTTACCTTTACTAATATCAACAAAACTACCAAGAAAAACAGCTATATTCATGGGGCCCAATATGTGGACCCCACAAAGTACCATGACATGGATTTTACTTTCTTAGTGGGGACATCTGGCCCTCACAATGGTTGTTAGGTGCATTAGGTGCACACACATGCACGCACGCACGCACGCACGTACGCACAGAATTTCCCTACACACACACACGCAAACATGCTGCCTCCCCACACACTCACACTACCTCCCCTCACACACATGCAAACGTGCGCACACACACACACACACACACACACACACACACACACACACACACACACACACACACACACACACACACACACACACACACACACACCCCCCCCACACACACACACACACACACACGCGTGCGCGCGCACACACATCCATTCCGCCTCTCCCCACACACACACACACACACACACACACACACACACACACACACACACACACACACACACACACACACACACACACACGCAAACATACCACCTCTCCCCCCACACACATGCGCAAACATACCGGCCCCCTCTACCAGGGCCTGCTGTGCGGCCGACCGTGCTTGCCCTTCCCCTGCCCTCCACTGCGCTCCTCTAAGCTCAGGATACCCAACTCATCCCTTATCTCCAGCACACATCCGTAACCGCATTCCCTTCAGAAAAGGATTTTTTTCCCCTCTTGCTGCTTTAAATATAGCTTTTCATTATTCAGCATTTCTAAACGGCCAGGATTATACTCAACTTATTGGACGTTATCGTGCTGCACAATGCACATTCCCGATAGGCTGATAGCCAAGCCAGGCAGGCAAGGCAGGCAGGCCGCATTCCGTCCGCCTCCGTCTCTGCATATAGTATATCTCGTAAACCGAAATGCTGCATTACATCTCAAATGACATAACACGGGCAGTATAAGCGTGTAGGTACAGTCCATAAATTGAACTTGTGAATTCACAAGGCCTCGTCAATTACGGCGGTTATGAGCTCGCGACGGCCGTCGCGCGGGGTCGAGAAGTGGCCTGTGTGTAAATTCCTCAGTCAGACAAACCAAGTCCACTCTGAATAACATACTGCCGCTAGTAAAAATCCTGTAATATTGCAGAAAGTTATGACGGAGAGACTGGGCGGGGGGCTGAGGGCCAAGTCTTAAAGGGTCTTATAGTGCTGTAGGCAATAGGTCTGCTAGCGTAGCTTCCACCTCTACAGGGATGTTTCACTGTACCAGACTGCCGAAGTAGTTTCGATCAGAAGCACTTATGTTTCCAAATGCATCCAAAAAGCACCCAACACATGTGGGCTCTCTCTCTCTCTCTGTCTGTCTTTCTCTCTCTCGCTCTCTCTCTCTCTCTCTCTCACACTCACACTCTCTCTCTCTCTCTCTCTCTCTCTCTCTCTCTCTCTCTCTCTCTCTCTCTCTCTCTCTCTCTCTCTCTCTCTCTCTTACACACACACACACACACACACACACACACACACACACACACACACACACACACACACACACACACACACACACACACACACACACACACACACACACACACACATCCAAACTGTATATTTCAAATGTATACAAAAACCACCTCCACATGTACACTCTGACACACACATGCACATGTGCACACACACAGACACACACCCACAAACACACAAAATCACACACAAAAAAACAAAAAAACAAAACAAGACATGAAAAATAGCACGTATACTAATGCACACACACACACAAATATTCTCAGAGCTGCCCTTTCAACTTCCAACAACTTTCCGACGCTTCAGGCACACTGTTGGCCAGAACAGAGGAAACAGCCATTCCACACACTTGACTTTGCACCTACTCACAGCAACAACACAATGTCACAGATGCCTCCGGAACATAAAAAGAAAAAAAAACTTGAACAGAGTCGTTCAATTAAGCATGCTCACCGCCCCAATTTCCTTGTTCCGCACAAGGCAGTATATGTCATCCGCACCGGAAGACAAACCCGCGGCCCCTTAGACAACAGCTCTGCTATAGCACGTACGAGGAGCAAAAAATAACTCTAGCCCGAGTAATTAGATATTTACATGCCACATCTTATTCTCCTGTAGCCACTTGCTTCACAAACACTCAAGCTCAAGAGGTGGGGGGGATGAAGGCGTGGAGGGGTGGAGGGACGAGGGGGAGGCTTTGTGTGTGTGTGTGTGTGTGTGTGTGTGTGTGTGTGTGTGTGTGTGTGTGTGTGTGTGTGTGTGTGTGTGTGTGTGTGTGTGTGTGTGTGTGTGTGTGTGTGTGTGTGTGTGTGTGTGTGTGCGCGCACACATGTGTGTGTGCACGCATGTGTGTGTCTGTGTATGTATGTGTCTGTGTCTGTGTGTGCTTAAGTGTGTGTGTGTGTGTGTGTGTGTGTGTGTGTGTGTGTGTGTGTGTGTGTGTGTGTGTGTGCTTAAGTGTGTGTGTGTGTGTAGCTCTTTTTAATCAACACCTTCTCACACTGAATTAGCTAATGCCCTGGCATCCAGGATGACCACGGTACCGCGAGCCAATTATATAATGAGGCGTCAATGACTGCGAACCAAACAAGGACGGTCAAGTGTTTTTCCTTTTATTTATTTATTTATTTATTTATCTATTTTCTACTTTCCTCGCAGGGTCAAGGTACCTCAGGATGTAAACAGGCTGAGATGGGATTATTCTCAGCGCCTCATCGCTGCACAGCACAGCACCAGAGACAATAGATAAGAGAGAGGTTCCGTTGGCCCATTGTTTCCGGGTTCTATTATTGCAAGGGGGGGGATCCCCCTTTAGGCAGACCTAGGCAGACCTAAGGACTGTTATATTCAATGCTAGGAGTATTATGACACGTCCCTTTAGGCAGACCGGAACCTGGTCATGTTAGGTGCCCATAGCAACCTATTACGTTGGCATATCTCTATATACTTAAAGAATCTCTGACAGCACTGCAACCACTCTGCAGCTTCCTGTAATAATGTACCGTAGATGCACTCATGTGCTCGTGTTGGGAAAAAAGCAAGCAAGCAAAAAAAAAGAAAAGAAAGAAGGGCATTCATGCATCTTCAACCCGTTGCGTTAACGTTAGTGTGGGAAGTGTTGGGCCCCATGCCACCGGGTCGTGCGTCAAAGCCAGCAGCTTTAATGAATAATGTACAAAATACTATACATGTGAATAAAAAAAACCTTAAAATTCATAACAATCCAGAAATGTGGCCTACTTGATTGGCATGCCAGAAAAAGGCTTAAGCGATCGCATCAAAAAAAAGAAAAAAGATAAAAAAGAAAACGGAGCGACGGCCTTGCATTTGGATTCTTCATACTCCAGGGAAGCGCAGCCAATATCCTATTTTGTAGCTGTGCGCAGTAATGAATTATGGAAAGGAGATATAATTGAATGGTTGCGCAGCGGCTGAGGATAGGCAAGCATTGAAGGCCATTATTGACACCCAGGCCCGCCGACAGGGGTGGCAAAAGGGTATGTTGTCCTGGGCCCAGTGAAATAGGGGCCCCCAGAATTGGGTCCCGCTTGCATTGTATGTATAGGGTCGGGGGCCCTTTCAGATGCCTTTGTACCAGGCCCAGGGATAGCTGTCAGCGGCCCTGTTGACTCCCTCACTTTAAATACCCTGTCAGAAGGAAGGGATGCATAACAAGGCATACTAATACACTGGCCTTTTCAATCATTGTTATTACAGTGGGGGTGGGTGTGGATGAGTGACAACTGTGCTAGAGCAATCTATAGCATTTAGAGGAGTGCAATGTGGTGCGGTGCAGTGGGGTGGGAGGTTTTTTGTGGGAGTAAAACTGGCAAAATTGCTCTTCTGTAATAGCCCCTAAGCCACAAGACTATGTACGCATATCCACCAAAGATAGTGGCAGCACACACAGCACAGCCCCAATGGATTTTCTGTATTAAGGGGTTGTTGTATTTCTAATCCAATAAGAGCTCACTTTAAAAAAATATATACAGTGTATTTTTTTCCGCCCTGGTCATATTGGTCCATTGAGTAATTGAAAATCTATTCACAATGAACACCAGCAGGAGGTGTGTGTGTGTGTGTGTAGCCATTACCAAGAAAGAGAGTCTTCTGCCTCTAAGGCAGCCTGATACCGAGGCTTGCAGGCATTTGAGCACACACAGTGCATTCCAACATTCAGAGATTAAAAAAAAAAAACACAATAAGAGAACACGGACACAAGATGTTTACAAGTCTCTTTACATTATTTCGGATATTAAAATAACAACAACAACAACTGTCATGTTCCCTGCTAAGCAACACCCACATGAGGATGATGTGGCTGCATATTGCCAGAGGGTCGTTCGTGGTAGTACTGCATCAGGGGAGAAAAAAAAACCTGGTTTCAAAGTTGTTTCCTCTGCTTGCACAGTACACACACGCACTGTGTGCTCACCATTCTCTCACAGCCGTCGCTTCAGGCTAGCACGGTGACCTGTGGGAGGTGGATGGAAGATATTACAACACTGAATCAACGGCTTGGTGCACCATTACGGGCCGGCCCATGCATTCGAGCTCAGCTGATCAAACATGGTAGTGCACACACAGGGTCACACTACCACCCCCCCATAGGGTCAGAGGCAGACTTGCCGAAGCAGTTTATTACAGCCTAGAGAACGCAACCTACACTCGATAACTGACTTCGTCTACCATACGATATGACGCAAAGACTCAATTGCATAAATCTCACTTGAGCCTTTCTCTAGTTTTTTTCCTTCTTTTTTTATACTTTTTCTCCTCTTACGTGGAGCTTTCTCACAACTTGAGGAGCGGCTGAGTGGATTTCTTTGGATTTTCTCGGAGTAAGTGGGTTCCACTGGTCCTCGGCCTGTGGAGTATTATGTGCTTACGGAGCCATTTGCTGGAGAGGGAGGCTTTTAAAGTGATTTAGCAGGATGGTGCTCGCTCGGTGCGTGTGTGGTGCTCAGTGGTGGTGGTGGTGGTGGTGGTGCTGTGGTGGTGCTGGAGGTGAGAGCAAGTAGCCTACCGTATGGCTCCCCTCCACTTTAAGTCACCGCGCATGACTCCACTTGCCCTGCCCCTTGCTTCGCTTCGCTTTGCTTTCATCCACTTGTGCACTTATGGCAGAACTACCGCAGCAGCACAGCTAAGCACAGCAGTCGTCGGTGAGGTAAACACACCACCCAGGAGGAGGTGTCGTTTTTGGCTGAGAAAAGCACTCCTCCAAGAACAAAAACTAACAACAACAACAAAAAAAACACCTCCTCCAATATGCTTAGTTAGTCCCTAAAGTCCAGTAGCGCATGAAGCAGACACAGGCAGCTTTTGTCAGGTGGCTGTAATTACAGCTGAACTGCTTGGGAGACTGCTTGGGAGATTCTTGCCATTCAAATGTTTTGAGAACATACTTTTTAAACCTATACAAAATTCATTTT
>NC_085863.1:47023807-47026307 GCF_034702125.1 Engraulis encrasicolus
TTAAACATGTGATAAGTGTGATAAGTGTCATCATGCCATCATTAGCTCCGCCAAGGAGGTTATGTTTTCGGTCGAGTTGGTTTGTCTGTTTGTTTGTCTGTTTGTTTGTTTGTCGGCAGGATAACTCAAAAACTCATGAGCGGATTTGGATGAAACTTGAGTGGAGTTGTTGGAAATGACTCAAGGAACAAGTGAATACATTTTGTTGTGATCCGGATCACGAACCGGAACCAGGATTTAAAAAAAAAGATTCTTCACCATTGCTAGCCAAGAAATCTACACGCCCTTAGTGACCACAAATTGAATTGTGGGACAGGGCGAATTTTGACATTCCAGTTTCTAACTCCACAAAAAGAAGGCAAAAATAATAGGGTGTAATATAGTCAAATGTTCGATCAAACAGCTTCCTTGGCGGAGGTCTGCAATCTCTGAGTGCATTTCTAGTTCTAACCTGTTCCTATTGGGCTCTTTACAGGTGAATTGTTCATGAATGGGTGATCCTTTATTCCTTAATGCCACATTGCAATAAAGTGCCATCTTGAATATTGTATGTTAGATGAGCTCAGGGATGATCAGGGCACGTTTCCAAATGTATCATGTTTCTTTTTCCATGACTGAGGTGAAAGGAGAGCAGTGATACCGTATACTGTATCCTGTTCAGTGATTGAGTGACTGCACCCTGACGAATACAGCGAAGGTTGAAATGTGTCGGTCGGTCTTTTTGTTGCCTTAGGTAAAAGTGAAAAAGGATGAAACCGGAGTGGCACAGTTTCCTCTCCTTTTTTTGATCTCTTGCTATGAAGTTATATTGTGACTAGTGCTGCCACTTCTTGATCTGGGCAGTGTTGAAAAGCGAATGGGAAACCGTGCAGCAATAGCTGACCATTAGACCTTTTAACTAGAGAGAGTCCCTGAGACAGATAGGTAGATAGATAAATAGATATATATATATATATAGAGAGAGAGAGAGAGAGAGAGAGAGAGAGAGAGAGAGAGAGAGAAAGAGAGAGAGAGAGAGAGAGAGAAGAGAGAGAGAGAGAGAGAGAGAGAGAGAGAGAGAGAGAGAGAGAGAGAGAGAGAGAGAGAGAGAGAGAGAGAGAGAGAGAGAGAGAGAGAGAGAGAGAGAAAGTACTGCAGTACTTTTACACTACGCTCTCTGGGACAGAGTGTGAATAGACATTGTTACATTTTGTGCACTTTTCCCTCTCACCTGAGATCAGGGAAGGACAGACAGAGTTCTAAGCTTTTGTATCAACTACCTCTCTGCAGGACAGCTACAGTCTTCCTGGATTGAAAAAAAAGCTTCACAGCCTCGGCCATATCAATTATCAACAATCCCAGCAGGTCCAGATTGCAAATTTGCAAGTATTATTTGTATCTTCTCTCTCTCTCTCTCTCTCTCTCTCTCTCTCTCTCTCTCTCTCTCTCTCTCTCTCTCTCTCTCTGTGTGTGTGTGTGTGTGTGTGTGTGTGTGTGTGTGTGTGTGTGTGTGTGTGTGTGTGTGTGTGTGTGTGTGTGTGTGTGAGATACAGGAGGACGTATACCATGCTGGGGTTCTGCTGTGGGGCACATATCCTTAATCATTTCCCGGCATTGATAGTGTGATGTCTGATTACTACTGAGGATTTAATCATAGCCTTCACACCATCATCTCAAGCTACTAAAGATATGCAAATATGCATTCTGATTCTAGCCTTCACCATCTCCTTAATGGTGAACTTTTAAGTAATGGGTCTCAAAGATGTCTCACCGCGTAATTGACATATACAAATGGGCTTCAAAGGTGTGTAATTTAGCTAAATACACTCGTTCATAAGGTTAATGTGATAGATAGAAACAAATGCTCTCATTTAAGGCTGTTCTTTACACAGGATATGTCCTAGACCTGCAGAAATCAATGATGCCCATGAATGTTAATGGTTCCCACAGAGTAATGAGAGTTAGGCTTAAATAAAAGGCGTGTGCAGCTGGAGGTGACCAGGACAGAATTTAAATGAAAGTCTCCATTTTAAGTTTATACTTAATGCACACGTAATGCAACTTCATGCACACTGTGGTGAAATTACAAAAAATACATACAAAACTACGTTTAGTTCCCTACAATACTAAGTTTCTCCCTGCTTTGGTCATCCTACATGTAAGAAGAATTTAGAGTTATTTTCGGAAATATTACGTTAAGGGAAAACATGCCTTTTGCTTTAAGCTGTACATCTAGCTGTACGAGTTTTTTTTTAAAGGTTAGAATTCTCTGTCAGTTGATCTGTCGCTTTGAGATGTTGAGGGGGAGGTTTACCAAGATGCTTCCTGTACAGTTGGGGAAAAAAACACTTTCTGAGGAATCATTCAGACAGTACACACAATGGAACACATCCACAGGCTCCCACTGTGATTGGGTGCCTATAGAAATTCCCTTTTCCTAGAAGTCTCTTTGAGCTGAGTCACTTTTGGACCACCTCTATATGTGATGTTTGTCTCTTCTCATCTGGTCTCTCTATGTTAA
>NC_085863.1:47033807-47046307 GCF_034702125.1 Engraulis encrasicolus
TAAACAAAGTCTGCCCCCATTAGAATAGCTCAGATCTTGGAAAGGGCAGAGTTGAAAAAATGCAGCATCACCGGGTATTGACAAGTCAAGTCTAGCGTGAGCAATACAACAGCATATTGAAATTGACAGAAGTTATCTTTTAAGTTTCTGTAATGTTAAAAAAAAATGTTGTTTATAGCTGTATCATTCTGTCATTGCTTTTAATACCCAAGTTATGAAATACAAAAAGGTCAACAAAGATATGATAGGCTATAACAAATAATCACTGACCAATGATCACACAGCATTTTGATGGGGCCCCTGTGTTAAAATATGAAGACAAGGCCCCTGTTATAAAGTTACTGTTACCAGAATGGCAATGAGCAAGTTGTAATATATTACTACATTCTCTACGCAATGTTGTAGTCATGTAGTGCAATGGCAAGTCTTTTCAATGACTACAGTATTACTGTGTTCCACTGGTGGAATGGCGGACATTCTGCAACAGCTAAAACATTGCAGACGAATGTCAGAAATAGAGGTGCTGTCAACTTGCTCTAAAAGTTGAAAGAGTGACAAAAGTGCTGCACATTCCAAGTTGCCCCGAAGTTTATTTAGGTGATCATATTTTGGCCCTCCAAGCCTCACTGGAGCCTGAAACGTGATCAACTAAATAAATCTCTCTTAAAGTCGTGTGAGTATGAGACCACCTACTGTATATTCCCACTAGCTTTTGTGGTAACTCAGAAAAGACTTTTCTATTGTTGAAAACACAATTCATGCCTTAACTAATGGTATGCCTTTAAACTATTGTCCTCAGAGTAAGATGAACTATACGTCACTAAAGTATATTTGATCATCAATCTTCCTGTGTGAGTAGTCTACACCTGAAGGCGCAAAGTCACCTGCACTAAATCCTAGATATTGCAGAGATAAAATACCTCACCCTGACATACACTACCGACCTGAACGCATAGCCATTTTTTCTCATTCGCTTTAAGAGGGTGATGTTGCATGTTCAAAATAATAATAGTCAAAATGTGTATACATTGCTTGATGAGCATTATAGATTTTTTTTTTGCTACCGGGATCTTTTTTTTTACTGCTTATTGTCATCTCTGTCAGTTACTGTAAAACTATCAGTCATCCTCTCCACAGTAACGCCAAGGACAAAACATACACAGTTCCAGACAGATGGCTTCATTCTCCCACATATACTATACTCGCTAAAGGACGAGTGGGCTCTTTAGAAGACGTGCAATCTGCTTTTGCGGCTTCAGGCACCTACATAAACTACTCCAGCGACACAACACAACAGCAGGAAAGACAGGAGGACAAAGAACAGCGTGTGCCCAAGGAAACAGAACCAATCACGTACAGTACCATACTCTAGTTAAAGAGGGATATGGGTGATGGTATGGCATTATGTAGATGAAGCACAGCGACATTGACATACTGCGGGTTGTGTAAGATGATGGCAAATTCATAAGCCTGTCAATACATGTTATATTTAGAGCAACGAAAATACAGTCACCTCACAATGTAATGATGACCAATGCCTTGCCTGTTATGACAACTGTACTGACAATGTGTCATTGATCACATCCTAAGCCAAACCGAAAGCCCATAGCATAGCACTTATCAAATTATTACATGTTTAATCAAATTTTGATGAGTTTTTCAATTGAACTTGGCATATTTTGGTTGCGGTTAAATGTAATCCAGTCTACAGTAGCACTCTGTAGACTGAAAAGACAGAGCATTTTTATCTCTCTGGAAACGAGCAGCCTTCACTTTCACAGATACAAAATGGATGCTGCTCAAACAACTGTGGTGGCGTGAAGGTGTGTAAGTAGATTTCTGTTTAATTCAGAGAGCTGCCACAATGAAGAGGCACCTGCTATCTTACCCAGGTGTCCCCTGTTTATCTCTACAGTCTATAACAGATTAAAAGCCCAAATCATCCTGAAAATATATTTTAGAAAATAAAGATGATGTACATGGTGTTGTGATTGAAACAAACAAACATAAAAAAATCACGGATACGGAAAGTCACAATAGAAACAACAAGACCATTATCACACATCTACCAGCACTCAGCCAGAAAGGTTGGCAATAAATCCCGAGCGACATGACGTGACACCCTGCCACTCGGTCCCTTTCCGCTGGAGTGCCAGGAGTGCACACACCCATGAATGCTCAGGGGAGTGTGACACTGTGAGCACCCACACGACAAGTCCCCAGCAGTAAGCTTGAATTTACAAACAGTTTCAAAGTGACAAAGTGTGCCCTGACTGAGGGTTTGAAGTGGCAATTTACGCTCGCACTCTAAATTCATTTCAGTTGTCAACAGATACAAATCAAGACAACGCAACACTACTTTTCCACCTCAAGTGGAAAATGTTGTGCCCCATCGTGGATGGTGTGTTAATTTTAGATTTTTGTCTGGCCCAGTGTCATGTCATTTTTTTCAAACTGGCTTTGATCAAAACTCTCACAATAGTCGTTGATACATGTAGGCCTATATCAACTTTCTTAAGAAATACTTCATATATCAGCTCCTTGAATGCCTTGTGGTTACTAATTAATGCTTTGCAGAGCTAAGAGGTACATTTTATTGAGTCGTTTCAGAAAAAAAATAATTGCAGGCTGGGATTATAAAAAATTGCATACTCTTTCCCCAGTCTTTCATCTAACCACATTTACAGAAAGCAAGCCAGCAAGTCTGCTCTCTGAGTTGAAAGCGGACGCTTAATTAGTAAAGAGAATTTCCTAGTCTTTTTAATAACCGGCTGTTATGTCTGGGCTGTCTGAAAGGCCTGTAACACTGTACTACGCACCCTGCGAGAGGGGAGGGGAGACCCCATAACAAAGCGTCGCCCCTGTTGCCAGGGGCCTGTGCTATGCCGGCAAGGGCTCTGTATAAAAATCGATACCTATTAATGATTCTGACATTTAGTAGGAAGTATGAGGGGGGAAGAGAGCTGCACGCCCGGCCTTTTATGGCTCCCAGTTCATTTACAGAGAGGGAAAGATAAGACAAAATGGACAGAAGAGGAGAATGAGATAGTGTTTTATTGTGTAGCGGGAGAACGCTCTCATTCAGCACGTGCTGGGGGAAAACGGCAGTAAAGCATCTGGCCAGGTGTGAGAGAGCGGTGCTGGGAGATATCTGTCTTCTCCAGCAGCACTAGGCAGCAGGAGGATGTCACTTGCTGCTGAAGCAAAAAATCACCCTCGCTCTTATTTTTCAACCATGACAAAGGGAATGATTGCATTTTTGTATTTTTTTTTTTTTGGATCCGACTGCTGGGTCTGTCCTGAGACGACTGAGGCGATTATGCATTCAAACAGCAGCCCATCACCTATCAGCGTCTTTCTGATAAATCTCACATAAAATTGGGTAAAAAAACTGTTACTGGCAAAAAAAACCACCACCCCACAAGTTCTCTCAAAGTCCTCGAAATAGGTCATCCATTCAGGCAACCATTCTTGTTTGCCCAGGAGTGCTAGAAAGCATAAACATCTTTACCACATTTAGTAAACATTAGATAGCAGCAGGGCGATGAGACAGCTTGCTACAATGTTGAAAAAGCTAAACTAGGCTAGAAAGATTGCATTTGGAAGACACTGCCGTAGATGATGGACAGAAATTTTAATGTGATGTCCTGGAATATAGCTGTAAGGCAAACAACCCCATCCCTCCTCGCAACCAAAAAAAAAATCAAACCTGGCTTCAGTATCTGCTATTTTATTTTAGTTTACAGCCTCTCTGGCTACCAAGAGATTATATACTGTCTACATGTATATCAATTGCTCAAAACAGTTTCATATTGTTAATTATGTTGATGGCGCTCAACTAAATTACACATAGGCTACACTGTTTTTGTCCCCAGAGTACTCTCTAAGTGCTGAATTAACACTATTTTTTTTTTTTTTTTACTGTGTATACCTCTCGACCATCACGTTACAATCCAAGACCATTTGAATAAAAGGTGAAATATGTATGTTCAAGCACCAAAAAGAAACCCAGTTCCTCATAACTTAACTCATTTGACTAACATGACCTAGAAAACAAGAATAAGAATATAATAAATATTCAGACGTACTGTATAAACAGGTAAACACAATATGCAAAGCAATGTCATACATGAAAATGTCCTCATAGACCTAGTTTACAGAGTAAATAGCATCGTTCTAAGGGTGAGAGCGGATTTGCACACTGAATAAGACACTAAGGTCAAGGACAAGGAGTTTTTGTTATTTTTCTCTGAGCAGAGTAGAGCAGACGTTTCGGGGATCTGCCATCATCAGTGCTCTCTGTGCTCAGTGCTCGGTGGTCTTTTGGTGAGCACAGAGAGCACTGATGATGGCAGAACCTTGAAACTTCTGCTCCACTCTGCTCTGAGGAAAATGGAAAAACTCCTTGTACTTGACCTTAGTGTCTTATTCAGTGTGCAAACCTGCTCTACCCCTTGAACTGTTCTTTTTGGGTCCACACGCCTGCTTATTCCTCTAAACATCTAGAGCGCAAAATTATCTTCGCCTCCCAATAGCATCATTCTAACAGCCACATACCCATCCAATTGGAGGGCACAAACACTGTTCCTGACCATTACTGTGTTATACATTAAATAATATATATTTCAGAGATTATGCACATAGATTTAATTGTTACCTACAGGATTTAATCAACAATAATTAAGAAGTTGGTGCATATCTTTGCACTCCAGGTTTCTACAGTAAATGGACAGGGTAACAATAATGTTGGTGTAGAAAGATGCCACATACACATAACATACGCATAACTCTACCAGTGCATCTCACAATGTCAGTTTTTCACATGGAAATACCAACCTTAAGTGTGACTGACTTCAAGAATAAATACAGTTCAGGGAAATTATTATTTACAGCATTCAATTTTTTGATGAGCTCAGAACACTTTCCTCACAGAGTTGATGGAGCGAATACAAACAACAGCTGTGCTGACACTGACTGTAATTACCTCTCTCTCTCTCTCGCTCTCTCTCTCTCTCTCTCTCTCTCTCTCTCTCTCTCTCTCTCTCTCTCTCTGCATCCCATTCCCTCCCTCCATCCTTCTCCACACCATGAAGAAAAGAGCATAAGTATAATTTGCTTTACATGCCAACACAAAGGTCTAGACTTCTTCTTCATGGTAGCCAAGAGGCAAAACAAGATGGTAATTGAACTCTAGTTTGTTCTCTGCCTGAAAATGGCTGAACTGGGCACACAAAAACACATTCACACTCACACTCAGACTGATGAAATATCAATTTCGATCGCTTAAGTTACACGCACAGACACTGACTGCACACTCAGTGCAGTTAATCATTTTAAATTGCATTTCTTAAAAAAATGAACAAAAGTGCACACTGGGAAACATACGACAGCCCATTCCTGGATGCTCACAAACCCAAGGAAAATTAATTAATAACAAGATTAGAAGACACTTTTGAAAAGTAAATTCAAATATCCGTACTTGATTAAATGGTCTACCGAGGCGCTGTATGCGCACAGCAAGAGGCAGATAATGAGAAAGACAAAACCTCAAAGCTGAGAGGACACAAAGTCGACACAGACACACCTCATTAAATGGCACGTCATAAAAAAGGCATATAAACACTAACAATATATCCACACCAATTTCAACCCTCGGTGAGAAACTATTAGCACTAACAAGTTCCAATCACGACAGTGACTAAAAAGCGCTATCTTCCTTCCACAATAAAGGACCCATAAAATGTCTAAAAATCAGAGAGGGCAACTCCTAATAACAGCAAGCGACACACTGGTACTGGTACATTCTTAGAAAGACAGTGTGGACGGTAAATCTTTGAAATGGCAGCCCGCACGTTGTGCACTGTACAAAATCATAGAATAGGTGTTTATGTGCGCAAGCCACGGGTCCATCATTAACGCCCACTGCCCGACAGAAGCGTCATTAGACCTGAGCCTTCAACTGGCAGATCGGCACAGATCTGTGGTGACGATTACGTGCATTCCATGCTGTGGTGTGAAGGGGCTGATATAATAAGACTGCATATAGGAGCCCTTTCTCACAAGAGTCAGACACATGTAACAAATGCTGAATATCGCAGGAGGTCTGTTTACTGCGGCAGCTTCAGACATAGGCGTGCACAGATAGGGATGAGGTGGTGCTAAAACACCTGCCCCTTTGCCCTACTGGACAAAAAAATAATATTTTTCAATGTTCTTTTTTAAAACAATTTTTGTCACTATGTACTGTGGTCCATGTTGGCATGATCATCTACAATTGCATGGCAATCAAAAGCATGTGACAATAATGCCCCGATACAATGTACAATATAGCTTCTATAGCCCAGTAAGGAAGCCAGAAGTTCCACATGCTCCCTGCGCCATCTCAAGCACCTGCCCCCCAAAATGTCTGTGCACGCCACTGGCTTCAGATATCACTTTTGTTTTTCTTTGGTATTTACGAGGCCTTCAGGGGCACATGCAGTACATCGTGCAGGGCAGGCCTCCCTAAAGCAATTCATCATGACTCAAACCTTCAAAGTAGGCAGTGTTAAATCAACATTTGGAGAGTCGATTCAACATGTGTATTTGGTCCCAGAGTACTCTCTAAGAGTTGAAAGAACACAGCATTGTTTGGATGTGAACGTGCTCCACAATCAAGATCCAGTACTAATTACCAAAACATTAGTGTTGTACTTGAAAAAGGTAGTGTGAAGTATGCGAAATACCTGCAATATGTGTAATACGTAATAACATAAAAGGGAGTAAATAGGAACCATGGCAGAGATTACTTTACTCTAGCCTACATGCCTGCCAGTGCCAGCAAGATGAGCTCCCTCCACCAATCTTATAGACAATCTGGAAACATCTCACTGAGTTAATGTTTACATTTCATATTAAAATGTCGCCATAATGAGACAAGAGACCTACGGTGGCCAGTGAAAGCATTCACCCGTTGTCTGATTTAACCCTCACTGAAAAAAAGATACTCGAATTTCCAGACGAAGCACTGTCATCACAGACTACACACGACGCGTGCACGCCATGCCATACTGCCTCCAGCCTGCCCTGTCCTCCAATTTGCACCAGTTTTGCTTCATCACTGCTATTTTCTGAGGACAGGGCAGCAATTGATGACCAGCCGCCCAACTGCGGGAGTCTCTCACACACACACAGACAGCCAGCCACTTGTGTCAGAGGACTAAACACAGCCTTTCATATTCCATCCACCACCACCACCCCCCCGCTGCCAGATGGCAACCGATACCAATCTGCCAATCTTGCCGTCATGCAGCCAGTCCGGCGGTCGGTCTGCCGCCCGGGCCAGCGCTGCCTGCATTTAATGAGCCGGGGGCTCATCTTCTCCTCTGCCTCATATGAATCGAGTTTATGAGGGCGCCTAAAGGTCAGAGAAGGTCGGACGAGTCGTTCAGAAGGTGCGCAGTCCCAACCTGACAAATGGAGACATCGCTTGGAGGGGCTTTCCAAAGACAGCTTTTTGATTAGGCGTCCATGTTGCAACACATCAAGATCATTTTGACATATCAATGTTCTAGCAGTTATACCTTTTTTGCTGCAGTTTCTATTCTATTCTATTTTATTCTATTCTATTCTATTCTATTCTATTCTATTCTATTCTATGCGCAGAAGATGCATTTGTTACCAAGCATATAATCTTACAATGGCAAAAAAACACAGTAAGTTCCAAGAGAAAATACTCTCTATATGAAAGCTAATGGAAAAGCTAGATCATTTAATTTGCGGAATTATTTGAAATGGTTGAGAAAAGTTCAGATGCAATGAAGCCTGCAAGGTAGCCTGCAGTATTTTACAATTGCATCAAAAATGCAAGTGTAGCCTTAAAGGAAAAAGAGCTCTATTTCAAAAATAGATGCCATTTTATGTATCTACAACAGAGTTAGTGGAAATGTTAATCCCATGAGCGTCACCTGCGATGACGTCTGCAAGTTTGTTAAAACAGCTCTCCTAGCCTACTTTCTAGACCACAATCTTCACTGTCCTTTTTGACTAAAGGCACAAAAAGACGCAAAAAATGTTTATGCCCCCTGCTAAGGTTACCCAAACAGCAGTGTTTCTCTCTTACACATTTGGTGCTTTGTGAATACAAAAGCCTCATTACTACCGCAATGAATCAGCACAGTAGCTATTATTTAAGCAAGGGTGACCTATTTAGCACAAACACAGTCACGGTGTGATAGAGAAGGAAAAAATAGGGGGGGGGGGTTATGGATTTGGTTCCTGGCTGTGACAAAGACTTCAGTTCAGAACAACTTAGCTTAGCTTAGTTTTGGATTAGCTTCCTCTCCACCCTGAAATGTTTCCTCTGACTCGGCGGAAGTATCTTCTGCTCAATCACTCAGACAATGCACACAGTTGACATCTAGCAAGAAAAAAATCAGGCTGTCGGTATAAAGGGATGCAATACACACTCCGTCAAACATTTGGCCCGATTCTGTCAACTTAGGTCTCGTCTGTGCAGCAGTCAATGAATGACTTGAGTGACTGACTGACTGGCTACATGACTACATCCCCAAAAAATGCAGAATGCAAATAGAAAAGATACAGAAATGTTTCAATCCTGCAGGATCCTGTTATAGGAACATCTCACCCAAGCAGGTGTTGTGTATCCCCCAGCGCTACACGCCGGCGCACATCAGATCCTTATTTTTAGTCTCTCTCTCTCTCTTTATCTCTCTCTCTCTCTCTCTCTCTCTCTCTCTCTCTCTCTCTCTCTCTCTCTCTCTCTCTCTCCCTGACTCTTTCTCTCTCCTGGAGGCCCCCATGCTGCTCTCATCCAATTATTGCCTCCGTTTCTGAACCTGGACAGGCATTGACCTTTCCTTCCCAGCTGAATCTCTTATTACAAAATGTCTTCATTTTTTGGAGACCTCTTCCGTCCCACTAGACAATAAACAAGATTTCACAGTGTGTTCCCGGGGCTAATGAACTGGTCGAAATCAAAACCCTCACGGCCGGCATCTTGACGTCTCTGGCGCTTGTTGTGACACAAACACAGAGGGTGAATACCTGAATACCTGCAGCAGACGTTGTGGACAATAGTGGGCGGAACGGAACAAGCAAGTCTCTTGTCAAAGTGCACTCGGGGTGTGGTGTCTCAGCTGTAGTTACAATTTCCAGGACACTAATCAGAATATTTCAAGCGTAACCTGCACTGAACTGCACAGCAACAGCAAAAACCCAGGAAACGCCTTCAAGCGAATGGCACTGGCAGAGAACGTCATCTTTTTTTCTTTTCCTTCCTCTTTTTTTCTTATCCCTCCAGGAAGATAAGGCGCAGAACCATAGAGGGGAAAAGTCGGTAAACATCACATAGGCTCTTTTGCAGATGATAAGAAACAGCGTGGCTAACACCTCACCATTTCATGCACACGAAAATATTACCTTATACCTTATGCATCTTGAGGGACATTACACCATTTGAGTATGAAATGTATGCAGCGCCCGCCACCATAGATTTATCACGCCAGGATTATACTTGTCAGGTGTGATCTCACTAGGGTAATTTTTTTCTTCGCCCTCAACAAACCATATGGGAGAACGGGGACGGGGGGACGCGGAGCAGGCATGACAAAGTGGTCACTGGCGGCGGAACCAATAAGCAAAGGGAGGAGGTATGGTGTTTACTTTTAATTCCACTGCAAATAATCACACTCTATTTTGAGCTCAATTTCTGGGGCTTAATAAAAAAGCCAGCGGACGTAATTCACACAGCCCAACCTGCTTAGTTTCATAGCGTTCCGTGCAGGGCCACTGACAACCTTTTTCCGGGCCCAGAACAAAGTCATATGATAGGGTCCCTCCACCCAATACATACTACAATGTAAAGAAAAGCCACTTTTGGTACCCCTCTCTCCCTGCACCCTGGACAACTGACCCCTTTGACCCCCGCTGTCCGCTTCCCTGATTGCATGTACATACTGTATACTGGGATGTGTGGACTCTGTGGAATAGATGAGTGGTGCAGAGGAGAACCTTGTTGGCTTTATTTCCTATCGATTGGAAATCAGTGTACGGCTAAAAGCGTCTTCTTACCTGTTGTTAATGCTTTTCATTTGTGAGGGGTCTGTCAAATGTGTATGTCTTGTCGTGTGTGCTTTGGGTAAGGTCCCGGATTGCCTAGCTCAATTGGACCTTTTTATCATCCCTGTCCATCAATAGGAAATGTCTACACACTGATGGTGGTGGAGAGATTGAGTCCCTTGCCCCCTCTACTACTGTAAATTGAATTTGGCGCCTTGAAAAATGCATGCACATGCTCCTGCACACAAACGCACACACGTGTGCAAGAACACACACACATGCACGGACGCACGCACACCTAGACGCAGTAAATGGTAACTCTTGTATCAACTTGAGGTTCCCTCAATCCAGCACATGCCACGCATGGCCTAATGCCCATGTCCGTATACTAATTTGATCAAACAAAGCATTTGTGTACCTGTAGTAAGTGTGCCACCTGACAGACATGCACAACGTACAACAGCTCATTTATTTCGCACAAAAGTCCTGCATGATTTCACGGTGGGGCAGTCTTGTTTTCCTCCTCATCCACTCCAGGCTAAACCACTTTATTAGCGCTAGCAAATCTGTTGTTTGCTCCATTGTCAAACAATTACTGTGCTCGGCGTGATCACTAATCAGCTATGGTCGAAACACTGTAATGGGGCTGATGGAAACAGACTTCACCGCCACCCCTGCTAATTAGTTCACGCGTCTATGCCTGATTGGGCTATGCTTAGTGTTTGGGAAAGCCAGCCAATGCAGGTATAGCGTAGGATAACCCAGACACAGTCACAGGACTCTTCGCCTTGTGTAATTATGTCTCGCAAAAGGAAACTGCAATACACGAGTTCAATTACAGTTCTGTCTGGCGGATTTGGGAAAGACAAAAACTGTGTTTTCTCATTAAACTACTTATCAGTTGAGTTTGGTCTGGGAAACCACTGATGGGTAACAGTTTTTCTTTAGTTTTTCTTCTTTCATATGGAATAGTTTCAAACGTGGAACAGATAGGGCTTTGTTCTTGAATGGAAAAAATATGTCTCAAAATGAACAAATATAACCTAATTGGAAATATAGTTGATATTGCTTGGTCTGTGGCCAGGGCTGGACTGGGGCAAAAAACCAGGCCAGGCATTTTCAGCCAAGACCGGTCGGCTAAGCATTGTGAGAGACAATGAAGCCTGTGTTTTTAGTCATCTATTACGAGCTGTTTTGACCACAACAGGCAAAATGAATATTTAAATCTGACTCAGAGAGCTCAGCTATATTGGCATGAGGACTGATACTACTACACTGAGGGGAGGACCAGGCCAAAATAATCATCAGTCCACGAGGCAAATCCCCCGTATGCCTTAAGGCCAATCTAACTGTGTATGTGCCTCATTTTATTGCAAAACTGACTCGCACTTCAAGTTCAATATGTATTTGAATGAAGGCACATGAATGCTGTCACAAATTATGTACTGTATGTAGTACATAGGTCCCCTCTAGATCTATGCGAGGAATGCGAAAGAATTAAACTCCATGGCACAAAATGCCAAATATATATATATATAGACATTTATATCAGTATAATAATAATATTTTTTAATGTAAGACTTTTTAATTTATTTTCCATGAGGACAAGGTCGTTTTGATAAGTGAACTGAAGTAGTTCAACTATGTTCTCTCTTCTTAGGTGAAGTACCATACGCCTACAGTGCTGTAAGAGCACAGTCAGACTCTGACTCATTTTCTCATCTGGGCATTGGGGGGGTTTAAGTAAAAGAGACGACCCTGAATATAGATTTCCTTGCGTCTTTGAGCTACACAACCCTTAAAACCCTTAAATGGCTTTGTAGCGCTCTCAACAACACATGATGCTGTCGGCTCACAACCCCTCTCGTTTTCTTCACACCGCATCACTATACACTACTTTAGCTAATCCCCATCCAAAGATGGGATCAGGAAACATTACGAAGAAGATGTCATGTTACTGGAGAAGCACGCAAACGTGATAGCGGGGTTATGAATGATGGCAAAGAGGAGATTTGTGGCCATATTCTAGTATTAATAAATAACCAGAAGCAGGCAAAACAATACCAGCATTTAGACTGTTTTGGTTCATAGTAATGAAAATATAAAACTAAATATCAAAACACCGTCAAAAATAATGGCAAACAGCTCAATTAATTCCTCTCCTGTGGTTTCATTTATCTTGGTTGGAAGCCTCAGTAACACACACACATACAAACACACACACACACACACACACACACACACACACACACACACACACACACACACACACACACACACACACACACACACACACACACACACACACACACACACACACGTGTGCTTACACGTATGCACATGCCACGCGCACACACGCACAAACCCCTACACTTGCACGATTGCGTGCGCACAGGCAAGCACGCACATCCGCACCCACACATGCATGCACACACACATGC
>NC_085863.1:47051307-47063807 GCF_034702125.1 Engraulis encrasicolus
GCTGCCTGCCTGGGCGCATCATGGCATGGCACACTGCTATTCTTTCTATTCACGTCCCCTTTGAAACAGCTGGAGACTATGGCTGCTGGCTGGCTGCACCCCACGTCTCCTTCACCCCCACTGAGATGACATGGACATTGCAGATTGTGTTCCCAGTCCCTTTTTTGTTTCATGTTATTACAGTATGCAAGAAAAAAAATCTTGAATTACATCTGTAAAATTGATTATGCCCTCTCTCATCTTTCAGTCTACTTAATAACTAGGCAGCAGAATAAGGAAGGGAGCCAGGGGCGCTGACAACTTTTCCTGGGCACAGGGCAAAGTCATCTGAAGGGGCCCCTTACCCAATACATGCAATGTAATGTGGACCCAATTCTGGGCCCCGTGTCTCTCTGGGCCCCGGACACCATACCCGTTTGCCCCCCTGTCGGCGGCCTTGAATGGAGTTATTCGAATCAATCCTTTCTCAGATGGAAAAATGGCTTTTGCATTAGAAAAAATGACGTGGCCATCCAATTACACCTGATGAGGGGCCGGCAAAGCAATACCATATTTAAAGGAAATGTCCAACTAATCTTGAATTTTGATAAATACATCAACATCACACACACTTTACCTCTACCTATTATAACAGCAGTAATTGAGGCTATTATTTCTATCCTTCAAAATACTTTTTTCATCCACGTATCCCACAGGATGTACATACATGCGTGTGATTTTAAGGAATTCATAGCACACTCAAAAAGGTAGGCTGTTATAATAGGCTAGCAATTACACCGCAGCAATACTCCAACCATACAAGGCTTTCTCTTTTCTTTTTTTCTATACAGCAAATCCAAAAAAGAGGCCCCCTTCTGTCTTTTTTTTCTTCCCTGTACTTCAAGGGATCAATTGTATACCCTACAGGATCCCAGTCTTCCCTCTATTCACTCCGACATAATTGCCTGAACAATTATAAGCGGCACACAAGGCGAGGCAGTTTCTTTTGATCTGCACAGGGCTTCCCAGCACACACTGCAGCGCGAAACAACTTTGCCGCATTTTCCTGATTGTCTGAACTGGCTTTATATTACATTCTTCATGCAGATGAGGTCTGGGGCCTCCCCGCGTTCGCGTTCACCGCAGTCGACTGTAGTCGGTCCAGAGCCTAAGTGGTGAGTAGTTCATTAGAGCTACGGATCTTAGCAAAACTCGAACGGGGGGAGGAAAAAAAGGTGGAAAAGAGGGAAAGTCAACCCAAGAGCCGTTGATTTAAACCACGTCTCCCCAGGGAGCCTTCCTGCTGGCTGCACACCCAACCTGGACTAGCTCCTGCTCCAGCCTTGACGGGTTGAGGGAGAAGGTGAAAAATGATGCCAGATAGAAAAACTGTTTGTTTGAAGATCATATAGCTAGCTTGCATGCACTGCACTATGTGCTCAGCCTCATTACATTTTCCCCTTTACATTTCATTTGAATTTCATTTGAATTGCATTTCATTTGAACTGGTCGCTGCAGTACTGTAGAGCTTTGAATGACTGTTTTTTTTTTTTTTAAAGCTTCATGGCAAAGACACAGTGAATTCTAGCCTAGCCAAAATCTTTGGGTGGAGTTCGTAGGATGGCGTCGCCAGGCTCGGTGAATTCGGGTGAGCCTCATAAAAGCGCTACATGAACTTGTTCATTATACATTTTTAAGTACAACAAATGCTAATAGCGGTGAAGCAGTTTGGCTTCTGTCAGTTACACATGTCCCCTGGCTGCTTGGTGAGTGGCGGACAGGGTCGGGATAATATTTATCTCTGAATAGCAGACACTGTCACTGTTCACTTTGCATCCACTGAAACCCGTAAACACACATGCACACACATTCACGCACGCACGCACGCACGCACGCACGCACGCACGCACGCACGCACGCACGCACGCACGCAGGAACGTACACACACGTGTATCCACATAAACTTACACGCCTGAATACAAATGTGTACAGACACACAAACACACACGCACGCATGCAAGCACACATGCAAGCACACACACACACACACACACACACACACACACACACACACACACACACACACACACACGCACGCACACACGCACGCACACACACACGCACGCACACACACACACACACACACACACACACACACACACACACACACACACACACACACACACACACACACACACACACACACACACAAGCTCCTGTCAGGGTCAGAAATATGACCTCCTATTGCATGGGCAATCACCAACCTGTTATTATTTCCGCCATCCATTTAAAAGTGTTTTTGTTCAGCAGATGTATTCCTGCTTCTGGGGAACAAAACACTACAGTACTATATTGCTTTCTGTGCTTCCCTCAGCAAAGCACTTTTTGACAGTCCTCACAGCCAATTTGACAGTCACTGAAAATGAAATGTTCTCCGCTGCCTTGGATGCCTACATTAGGACTCTTGGGGGGGGGGCGCCCAAAAAAACAACAACAAAACAAACGCAATGTGATGAGTCTGAATGAAGCATAATGTAGCTGTAGTTTAGGGTTTATTCTCGGGAAAGAAAATAGAGTACTGTATGCACTGCAGCGAGTTTTATTTCAGGATTCGTCTCAGTCAGGGTCTCGGTTAAAAATGCAGACAGTCATATCCTGAAGACATCAAGTCTGAACCCAGACTCTATTGGGTGTTTTTGTTTGTTTTTGCAATTTATGTCATTCTAGAGTTTTTATGGGAAAAAACATACACTTCTTAGCGACACCTGGTATGACATAGCACAATATCAGATTTACTTTTCAAGGGACTTTGTGCTACCATCTGTGTTGACACCAGCAAAACCTCTGCACAGTCTGTGAACTTGACATTTCCAAAAATGATGGATCTGTCAGATTGTGTTTTGTCATCATTTTCCAGCAAAGAGTTAATGATTTCCAATAGTGCTGATCCTCCAGTTCCCTTCCTATTGACCAAGCCTTGTCAAAAGACACCACTTATACTCTCTAGCAGACTTATACACTAGAAGAGAATCGCAACTGTCAATCTTATCCCTGCTCGCAACCACCGAGACAATGGCCGACGTTCTATTTCCAGTCGCCAATATCAAACACTGTTTGATTTCTATGATTTGCGATCTGCGACTCTTTGAGCTGCCAAAGATCTATCTTAGAATGTCGGCCATGACGAGGAAATCTTTCCCCACAATCGCTTTGCGATGGTCCTGGGGGATAACGTTCCAGCGATTGTCGTAAAGGGGGTTTACAGCCGAGAATCGGGCCGATAATCGTGTAGTTTGAGCCAGGCTTAAAGGAACACTATGCAATATTGCTGAGGTTAATAAGACATCTTTGGTCGATGTCTAAATTGATTAATGTATCCATCGACTGGTTATTTATTACAATGTGAATGAACAGGTTGTTGGTTTGGAGGGAAAACACTATGCATCGGCTGAGAAATCTTGCGCTAGTAAGCGCTCAATCCTGGCCTGTGGAGACTGAGACACTTGTAAGGAAACCTCAACCAAAAGCACTACTACACCATCACTACAATGGTCCAGGGCAGGGCTGGACTGGCCAGCTGGCACAGCGGGCATTTCCCAGTGGACCCCGTACCCTTGTGGGCCCCTATTTTCAGAAATGTAAAAAACAATTTTTTACATTTCTGAAAATAGGGGCCCATGAGGGTGCGGGGCCCACCGGAGAGCCAGTTCTGCGCTGTGAGGGGCCCCTTTAAGCTAAACGTGCCTGGGCCCTATTTCTCCCCCAGGCCAGCCCTGGTCCAGAGTACCCGCCTGATGCATCAGCGGATTTCATTTCATTTTGTGGAAACCATTTGACCTTGAAGCATTACGACTCATTTACTCCACATTAGGCTTGGCTTCCAGGGCACATCCCTTTCCTCTACACACATCTCTATTCAATTTAGCCTTACAGTAATCTGAGACACATTCATCATCACTAAGAGAGTGCCCTCCTGCCTCAAAAATTAAACTCATTAAGTAAGCAAAAGAGACAATCTTGTGTATTCCAGTCATGAACAAAAATCTAATTCAACACCCACAACTTTAGAGATCAGATTTAGAAGATGAGAGAGCCATGTTTTGAGTAGTTTGGCTAACGTGATTCTATTCCCTTATCCCTACTTAGACGGTCTGATCTTGATTAAAACTGATCACTGATGAGCAGTTGGTTTAAAATATGAAATGAAAACATTGAACACTAAAGTAAACTCCTACAGTATGCACCAAACCAATTTACTAGACACATTCAGTGGATTTCAATCTAGACACAGCACAACCGCAGCATGTCTATAAAGATTCTAATTCATCCAAGTCATCTCACTCAAAAGTATTCAGCTGTACAGAACACAACCTCTTTTTGTTGCTTGAATACATACATCTGGAAGTCTTTTTGGAGCCTGAATACTTCAAAGTCCAAAAAGAATCCCAGTAGCCTACCTACCTCAAGTGTGTGCTAGCATATGTTTACTGCAATGTGCAATAATGTATTATGTGTTTGTGTATGTTTTGCATCTGTGTATTTATGTAAGCTGTCAGACACCTAAATTTCCCTCGAGGTTAATAAAAGTACTGTACTCTGCTACCTACAACTAAACTCTTTTGACTCTAGCAGCATCATAAACAGGCCTGTGCTGTGGTGGCATATCTGACAAAAGAAACAGACGAGACAGAAAGAAGATGTTTGTGGTGGTGAGTGACTCAGACACAAATCTGTAGGCTACAGTAGGGAGAGTTGTGCGCGTACCTTTGAGATCCAGATTGCGTGCTCCATTGGAGTGCTGTGTGACGGTGCGGGTGTCAATCTTCAGCGTGTGGACGTTGCCGTCATCACGGGAGATCACCACGCTGTGCCACTGGTTGTCATGGAGAGGCTTCTCCGAGTAGCCCTTCATGAGCGACGGCCCGTTGCCCAAATCAAACACGTAGTGGATGTACCTGCCAAGCACATAATACAGTACACCTGTGATTACAGTGCTATCACCTGATGCGTTATAAGCAGTAGTTAAGGCAGCCAACTTGACAACAAATATCTCCCACCTGGACTAGATGCACTGAAAAGTGTGCAAATGTTGTTAAACAGACATATTGTAGGGCTATAAGCTATTTAATATTGGGGGTTTCATATTGCATTATGTCATATGAAACTGCTCAACATAGCCAAAGATACTGGCTAACCCCCCACCCAACTTGACTAATGATTTGTATTACATAACACTGTATTAGATGGCTGCACTTCTCCACAAAGGTATTGTCATTTTGGCCAGTCAAACCTGTTGTAATTTAGTTGATGATTCTAAGTGCTTCCCATAGACACAAGAGACTTAGTCAGAACGCAAATGGGGG
Source organism: Engraulis encrasicolus (assembly GCF_034702125.1). Taxonomy (NCBI): domain Eukaryota; kingdom Metazoa; phylum Chordata; class Actinopteri; order Clupeiformes; family Engraulidae; genus Engraulis; species Engraulis encrasicolus. Next base: position 47,056,650 of record NC_085863.1, read on the forward strand.
TATTATAAATCTCCTGTCTGAACTCAATTTGACAAAACACTCTTTTTGTGAGTTTTTGTAGGGCAATATAGATAGATGGCAGATAATTGGATAGCAAGTTGCAGCTGAGCACAGGCGCAGAGCCGCCAAGTCTGCTGTCTGCATTTCGATGACAAGGCCCCTGTTATGATGAAAAAGCTCCTGCCTCTGTGTCTATTACACACCCCACTGCAGCAAAGGAATTGCTTATTCAAAACACTCGTCTAATTCGCTAAACAAAATGCAATGTTGATGTTGGCGATGTTGGTTGCTGCTATTCGGTGTCGTACTGTGAAATAATCATTGTCAAGAAAGAGTATGGAAATGCTGCAGGTCTACTGTAGAGCGGGGCGCTGGTCTTGCGCACCACCACTGTCTCATAAATATTAGTTAATACGATCGATGCACACGCACGCACACACGCACGCACGCACGCACGCACGCACGCACGCACGCACACACACACACACACACACACACACACACACACACACACACACACACACACACACACACACACACACACACACACACACACAGAGGTGTGCAGGCAAAAAAGGAAACCGTGTAAACAAACAGAGTAATATAGAATCATGTCACGCATTTCAAAGCATATATTCAATGCTCCAAGTGACATGCGTAAGTGTTGATGATAAGAGATTTTATATTAAAAAGAAACAAAGGGTAAATAACAAACAAACAAACAAAGGCTAAGTCCCTTTAATTCTTTAATCCACAAAACATATTCAAATCTGCAGCTCCATATTTAGACTACCTAGATTGTGTCTGTTGGAGAACAGCCTGCCATGTAATCTGAAGCAAAGTGGAATGATAAAACAAGATGCCCGTGTTTAAACCGTAAGACTTTTATAAGCCAGGATCATGTTTTAACATAGGGGAAGGAGCTGATTGTGTAAACAAGCCCGGGACCTCCACTTGCAGATCCCGTCTTCACCTGCCATCTGTAGTCAGCATGTATCTCTACCTGCTTTAAATTAATAAAATATTTCCAGTCTATATAGCGTCAACACCTTCCACTCATAACCAATTAATTCTCCCTGTGTGGTGCGGTGCGGGGCGGTGTGCAGTACGTTCTCTCTGCATTGTGATAAGATCTCGAGTCTGGCACACACCTTGCTGCCTGCAAACGAGGCATTTCAGTGGGGGAAATGTGAAAAGACTTTCATTCACACCTGTTCCATACTGAGCGTGATCGAGCCAGGGCTGGGCTGGGCAGGGCTGAACGAGGCTGACGTTCTCACAAGAGTGAGGGAGCGAGTGAGCGAGGGAGCGAGTGTCATAAAGTTGCTGCAGTCATGCAGTGCACGCCACCAACCATGTGTTTGTCATGCATTATTAGTGCTCAGTTTTCCATTCCTGTCCCAGTAAGACTGCCAGATGGGCAACAGGGTTTAATTGAATGTGCAAATGAGGGTGTGAAGATGTTAGTCCATATGTAAGAAAAGCTTTGTCAAATACAGATACAAATACATTAATTGCTTCACTCAAGATACACGATTAAAAATTGTTACCCAACTTTTATTTCCTATCATTGACTATGCGGACACTGTGTACATGAACACAACTCAATCCAATCTTAAATCGCTTACTGTTGTATATAATAGCATATGCAGATTTGTCTTGAGGTGCCCATTCTTGACCCATCACTGCGATATGTATCAGAGAATGAATATTCTATCTCCATCGGCCAGACGACGGTTTCACTGGTTTCAGTTCATTTATAAATGCAATTTTTTCAATTATCCTCTTTATTTAAGACAGTACTTAATCTCTTATAGCTCATCATATGCCTTAAGACACCATGATCATGTTTTCTTTTCTGTTCCAAGAATTTCCAAAGAGATTGGACGACGTGCATTTCAGTTTAAAGCCCCTTCTGATTGGAACAGCTTACCCTCCTCTTTAAGGTCCATTACATCTTTCCCTTCTTTTAAAGTATCCCTTCAGAACTACATTCAATCATCTGACCAATGTAGATGTTTCAGTTAAGTATGATCTGTGAAAAATGATTATGTTTTTAGATTCTCCATAGAGTTATTTTTTCTCCCGTTGTCTATGTCTCAGTTTTCTTAAATTTTGGTTCTATACACATGTATGAACATTATGGACATGAATATTTATTTTGTGTTTTCTTTGGTTTTCTCCTCCTGTATTATGAAGAACTTTTTTTAGCCATGGTATTAACTTTAATTTATTTTGGTAAGAGATGGGGTGTGTGTGGTGGGGAAGAGCTGCAGTGTGTGTGAATATTTGTAATGTGTGTGTTATGTATGTTTCTCTGAGGACCCTCTCGAAAACGAGATTTTTATCTCAAGAGGCTATCCTCCAATAAAGAAATTTGAATTTGAAATTTGAATACGGCATGCTGCAGTCAGGGCCGTAACCAGACATTTGCAAATACCGAGGTCAAACACTGCATGCTGTACTGCATACAGTACATTGAACACTTCAGTCAAACTCTTAAGTTTGTTTTCATTAGTCACTGCTTTGAGGATAAATGGGGGTGGCGTATATAGACTGAATTTATCATTGTTGATCATATATCAGTTTTCATCAATAGATGAATTTTACATTACTGAAAAAAATACAGAGGACATGACCTCTGCGTCCTCAATGGTAGTTACGACCATGGCTGCAGTACTGTACAGTGGGAGCCACTAATTTGATACCATGTTTCCTTGACTACGCCATGCAAGGTCCATGCAAGTTCTGGGAAGTCTCCTATGGAAACCGGTATGCGCACAGCAGTGGAGAAAATAAGTGGCTCCTACAGTAGTTGGAATAGATACTTTCCAGCTGATCAAAAATGTGGTCAACCATGATGGATTATTAAGTTAAAGGGACTGAGAAAAAGTGCTAGCATGGATAGGGTCCACCTGTGAGTGAGACGCGATATTAGCACATTGAATGAAAGCCTTTGGATTTTTATCGATCGAATGCCAGCCAGTTTCACCAATTTTCCACATTTTTTGAACAACTATAGAATATTTTGTGTTAGACCTACAGACACATTAGGGCTAGTTTTAAAGCTGAGAATCTCATTACATGAAAATCTCATCTTGTTTTCCATAGGTGAAAACATAAGGACAGATGTCCCCGGTTCTCTGAAGGAATGGAGAGAGAGTGTGATCTCCTATGTGACTCTTATAGGAGAGGACACTCGAACGGAGTGACTGAAAGAGAACTTGGGAACCGACGCACCTAAAAATATACGTTTCTCTTTCAGTCACTCCGTTCGAGTGTCCTTTCCTATGTGACTCCCATAGGAGAGGACACTGTCTCTCCATTCCTTCAGAAAACCGGGGACATATACATGTCCTTATGTTAGTCCACACTAAGTGAGGGTTAGTTAAGCTAAAAAAAAGCCGTTTTGACTTTATAGGAGTTTTCTTGATGTATGTCAGTTCTGTTCATCATAGAGTTACCAAAATCACACAGCATGTGCATTAAGGTGTCTAGATTCGAAATTCAGAAAACAAATGTAAAAACACATGGGGAATAATACACAATGTACTTTTAATTGACATGGGACTTAATTAATAATCCATAGTCCATATTTATGTGTCAAAATTGTCCATGTTGAGGGAGAGTGTTGAGGGAGATCTTTCCTTTTGCTCTCTGTGCTCAACCTTGGTTTGCAGCCAATCAAAACTGAAGCCCTGGCTGTCTTCCTTCCAGCAACATTCTGATTGGCTGAATACAAGTATATTGTTTGTCTGTCCTCCAGCTGAGCACAAGGCTTGTTAGCACCCATAGTACACACTCTGCAGAGCACACTCTCTATGAACTCTAGCCATCTTTTGTTTCGAATGCGCCCACAGAACAGAAGGCTGGCGGGCGTGATAGTAAGGATCAATTAGCCGCACCTGACAAGGTAGTGTATAGAATTGATTTTTCCTTTCAATTTTGAACACTGCAGCACTCTGCAGACAGGAAGGCTTACTCTGGCGTGGCAGCCAGGCTGTGGTGGTGGGGGGAATAAAGAGCTATAAATGTGGTGATCACAAAGAGGTTGGCACTCTGTGTCTTCTCAAAAGATATCCAAATGGGTTTTAACAATACAGTACAGTCACCGTCTCCGGTTGTGAAAGTGGCTAAAGATGTTACCTTTCAGTCCACCCTCATCACACAGTAAAATCGGCAGTCTGAATTCAACACTAAAAGAGTCAGTTTAACTTTTTCTAGAGTGCATTTGGTACCAGAGTACTCTCGAAGTATTGATGAATTAACACTTTTTTACCAATGCACTGTGAGTGGGCAGGTGTGTCCTAATGGCTAAGGAGATGGGCTTTAGATCAGAGGGTCTCAGGTTTGAATCACACCCTTCCACTCCCTCCATGGCTGAGGTTCCCTTGAGCAAGGCACCTAACCAATACCCTGTAAATACCTGTAAGTTGCTTTGGGAGAAAGTGACTAGTAGGTGTTAATCTTAGTAGCCAAACACACACTCACTAATGGGACAAAGTGTCTAGTCAGTTGGTCTTTTCTACCAGTCAAACTGAAATTTCACCAGCATTTGTCCTGTTGGCTAGTGTTAACTTAGAGGCCCTGGTAATAATGTAATGTAATGCAATGAGTCACCGCTGTAGGCTACGGTAATGCATTAGGAGCATACGTGAACAGTTCTGACGCACTATACGGCTCAAAGGTCAATCTGAAATACCATTGTTGAGTCATAATTGAGAGGGGAAAAAACGTGTCAACATAACAATAGCGTCAACAATTTTGTTTTGGACATGCATGCATGGATATGAGGATCTCTTCTCTGAAACACTATAGAAGCCATTTAAATGTAATTTGAAATGCCTTTTAAATGCAACATACTATTTTATGCAGACATGCATGCATGTAGACATGCACATCGGGATGTGCATATATCGGCCAGCTCTGGCTTAACTGAAGCTGAATTATGAATTATGAATCAAACACCATCAGATAAACTCGCTTCAGGAGTGCATTAACCCTATTTCTTCTCTCTGAGAGGATGGGAAAGTGTATTACATTGTACGAAGAAATAAACAGCATTATACAATTTCTGTTTTGTTTGTTTTGTCTAGCTTTGTGTGTGTGTTTGGCATTTTCAGCTAAAACCTGTACACCAGGCATTGAGATTCACAATGAATGATTTAATATATTAAATATATTAAATACTAATATTAAATTATTTAATATGAGCTTTTTTTGACAGCAACAATATCTATGACAATATGCTGTGGTGGCATGGGGACTGGTGCCATTGAGGTGAGGGCCAGGCCAAAATCATGAACAGGCCACCAGGCAAATGCCCTGTATGCCCTATGGCCAATCCAGCCATGGTCTTAGCACATCGAGCCACCCTACCCACAGAGCAAATGCCCTGTTTTACCTATGGTCAATCCAGCCACCTTGCCCCAACCTTCCCCTGGAATGCTCACCCCTTGACGAGCTCCACCACGATGAAGTCGCTGCCGTCTCCGGAGTTGAAGAGCAACAGGCCGTCGGGCGTGGCGGTGCGGAACTGGAAGAAGAGGTGCATGGAGGCGTAGGCCTGCAGCGTGCTGAGCGCCACGTAGCTGGGCCGCGAGCGGAACGTCACCGGGTCAGCTACGATGATGGGCTGAGCGCCGAAGTGGGCGTTGAGCTCGCAGTAGGAGATGTCGCCGTTCTTGCACTGGTCCAGGTAAGGGACGCCGTTGAAGGAAAGGCCCTGCAGGGAAAGTAAAGTAAAAGCTATTTTATCTAAAAAAAGTCATGAGGTACTGTAAGTCACCCAAGAAGTAAGTCAATCACTGTCACTTTTAGCATTAAGTGATGATTTGTTTGAATGTATGTTTGATTTGTTGTCACAGGTATCCCAGGTATCCATCTGTTGGTTTGTTAGCTCGTTGGCTTGCGTTAAAGCACACATTTCCAACTTCATGACCCTCACAGTCACTTGCTGATGCTTTTCCCGCATTCTGTACTGGGGCTTATTATCTTACAAATACATACAGCACCAGCCTCTCCCTACATAATTTTGAAAGTCAGCATTTTCCTAATCATATTACAGTGAAAAACATGCAATCGACTGCCACTCCACTGGAGAGGAGATCTACTAGTTGACTGCGATTGACTGGATTGGCACCCCTACTTTAAAGAAACACTAAAAATATTTTTTCTTTCAGTATCAAAGTTTGTTGAAATGATGCCTCATTACCTCATCACACAAAATTATGTATTTATTATAATTCAGCTTATTGAAATAAATAATATGCTTATGTATAGTGATGTTACATGACACTCATTTATTTAGGCTGGAACTGTTCATGTTTGCTTCCAAAGCAAAAATATGTTGGTGTATCTCTCGACTTTTCAAGCAGCAAGGTTGGTTCTTACACAGTGGCCAAAAGTGTGCAAAGCAACCTTGCTGCTTGTGCTTTTTGCTTTGGCTTCACACACCTGGTCTAGTTACTCTATCGTCCAGTCAATCTAGCTCAAAAAAGGGACAAACATGGAACAAATTGCAGTAGTCATGTTGGGGGATAAAGAGTGAGATACTATCCACTTGAAACGTTCACAGTTGGTGACCGACTGAAGGCAAATTATAATTTTTTGTATTACAACTTACAAGTTGTATGAGATATGATGAGTAAATATCACCTGAAATACGCATGTGATAAATCTATACATGTAGCAACAGACCAAACATAAAACAAGTTGCAATAGTAATGGCTCATACATGTTATTGATCCTTAAACCCCTCTGCATCCCACATTAAAAATCTAACCTCATCAATTTGGTTGAACATTTGACCAAGGTCAAACTTAGCAGATGTTACCCCCTTAATAATAAATTGCATTGAAAGTCTGCTACTTCTGACCTTGAAAAAAGTATGCTCCACAAAACTGATGAAAGTAGAATTTCAATTTGGGATGTAGGGGGAAGGGGTGAAGGATCAATTAAAAGTGTGAACCATTACTTTTGCAATTTGTTTTATGTTTAGCCTAACGCTGCATATTTTACCATTTATTTAAGATGATACATCTCATTTGCATATTTAAACAACTTGCAATACAAAAAAAAAGCTTTGCCCTAATTTGAGTTAACAACTGTGAAAACTGTGAAAACTGTGAAACTTTGACCTTGAAAAAAGAATATGTC